>NC_139007.1:41632534-41821116 GCF_964374135.1 Grampus griseus
GGAAAGACCTGGCAGGCTCACATTCCCCAGGCTGCAATGGCAGTTTTCCTAGCAGGGACGCTAAGGACGGCCTGAGGGTCAGGACTGGGGCTCAGGGCCCAGGTTGGAGGAGATCAAGGACGCGGCCCGAGGCCAGGTCCTCGCTCGCTGCACGACCACGCCAAGGCCTCCAGGGTCTGCGTGTTGAGCCCCTTCCTGGGGGCCCCCAAAGGCTGGTCCGGGTGGGGCCCGCAGGAGCCGGCCCTCCTCCGTGGGAGGCTCCGACTGGTCCTTATCCCCTCCTGGGTACAGCCGCGCCTCGGGAACCCCGAGGGACCCACGCCCGCTCGGAGGCGGGGAGTGCAGTGGACGTGAGAGCTGGCCGAGCCCGCGAGCACCCCACCCCGCGGGGCGCCGAGGGGGACGCCCGGTCTGGATGGCTCCTCTCTGGCCGCCCGGCCCTGCGCCCGCAGTCTGGGGCTCAATGCCCCCTTCTGGAAAATGGGCACAGTTGTGTTTTGTGTTGATTGTAGGAGGCCCGGCTACAGGGAGGAGGGGGTGGGTGGATGAAGGGGTGAGTGTGAGCCTGCAGGGGTGGTGATGGAATAAGTTACTGTTGAGGGGAGAGTTGGGGGAGGGAGTCCAGGATGCCCACTGGCATAAATAAGTCTGGGCATATTTCTTGGTCCTAGTAAATGCCTGCTTTCTTCTGACTTCATCCAGAACAAGGCTGCCCACTTCTTCTGATTTCCTGACACTATCCCTTCTTACCTGGTCCTTTCCTCTAAGACCCACTGTGGGACAGAGCCTACTCAATCTTGTACCTTCATTCCCATATGCCCAACTGTGAAGCAGTCGTGTGGCTTTTTAAAAGAGACTTTGAGAGTAAAAGGCTCTCTCTGAGGATTTTCCGTGGTCCTCTCCAATCCCTTCTTTCTCTTTTTGATTTGCATTTTGGAGTCAGGGAGACAACATACGTGTCCTGAATGTCTTCAGTTTTCACTAGCTTTGGATAACAATGAGATTGCCTTAACCATAAAAGCCTACCTTTTGCTGGTTTGATGCTCCCACTGACAGATAAGGACCTCAGCTTCCCAGGTGAAGCTCCCCCCCAGTTATTTTTAGGAATCCCCAGGATGTGTCTCCTGTGTGCTTATAAGTCCACTCACATTCCTCTACTTTAGCCTTCTCACTGATATCAACCCCTGCAAACTCATCTGAGGATGGAACTGCCCTGTCAGGAGGACCTCTGCTGCCCTGGGTGCTACATAAGACCATCGTATAAGCATCCATATTTCAGAATAAAGCCTGACCTAGGTACTGCTGGATTCCAGTGTGTGAGCTCTGGGATGAGGTATAGGACGGACGTCTAGAGAAGGTGATGAGGGAATGGAACCAGGGGAATTCCCTGGCGGTCCAGTGGTTAGGACTCTGCATTTTCACTGCAGGGGTGCAGGTTCTATCCCTGGTCAGGGAACTAAGATCCTGCATGCCTGGGACCAGGCTGGAACCCTGGTCAACAAGGTGGATGCTGGGGTGAGGGGACCTCCCAGTTCCCATCATATTCCCCCAAAACCGCACCCTTGCTTACAATGGGGCAGTGGCAATTGCTGAGACTAACAGAGATGAAGGGGAGGGAAAGTGGTGGAGAAGGAAAGCTATTGTCCCCACTGCTACCTCCAAGGGTCTTAGACTGCCTTAGGAAACAAAGTTCCTGGAGGGCAGACACTCAGTCTTGTTTACTGTGTGTCTACACTGTTTCACGTAGTCTCCAAGGTAGGTGCACAGTAAATAATTGTTGAATAAATCCACGGAGTCAGAGGATTTCCCAAGTCCTACTCCACTGCTTATATGTTGGATTTTCTTGCCAGTTGAATTACCACCGAAGCCTTCTTTCAGGGTTTTAAAAATGATTGAATTTCCCTCCAAAGTTGTATCAGGGGAAATAAAAGCACAGTTCCACCACCTAAACATTGAACTGATCATTTACTACTTGAATCAATCGGTAACATTCTGTTTGCCGGTCTGTGGAAGAGGGGTAATTCCGGCCATTTTCACTGTGTGAAAAATAAGAATTGTTTGGAAATAAAACCCAGAATTAACTGAAGCACACCTAATTTATTAGCCTGAATTAACCAAACGCCATTTGCTGTCTCTCACCTTTTGACTTGGATGACAAATAGACAAATAGCAAGTAAACATTAGATGGGTTTGTATATTAAATGTATACGTTAACTTTTTTGGAACAACTTCTAGAGGCTACTTTGAAATAAAGGGTGTTAAATACCTTTGAGAGTTTTTAATAACAGTAATATTGTAAGAATCTGAATCATTAAACTGTGCTTTGCATATTTAACTAATGTATATTGTACATATTTAAGACAATTTTAATAATAAAAATAAAACAAAAAGACCATTTTTGGCTTAACCATTATTAGCCAAAAAAATGTAACCACCCAAGATACTTTACTCTCTGCTTCTTCTAGGAAGTTTAGATTTTATCATAAAGATTACACACATATAAACCATCAGTGTTGAAAGCTTTATCTTCCAGGATTTGCCAGAGCACACACCTATTATTGAGATTTTTGAATGTATTTTAAATAAGAGCTTTTATAATTGAAAGTAAACAACTTGGAATATTTAGGGATGGAAAACTTTTAAGCAAGTAGTTTTTTGTGATTTTTAAAAATCGAGTGATCCTGTGATGTCTGAGAAGTTGCTGCAGCTACTGCGGATTTAGAGTTCTATTTCTTAGAGGGATTTGCACACTCCCATTAAAAGAAACCGGAAAATCTTGATAATTCGAAATTTAAAATGTTTTTAAAAGCCTAGAAGGGTTAAAAATATTGTAAAAAGTGATCAGGCCAATCTTAGTAAAGGCAAACAATCTGAGAAGAAAACTGTTTTTGCCCTTAAGTTTTTGCCAAAAACGGCTGAACCCAGCAAACTTGGATTTGTTTTAATGGTCCAAGACTGAGAGGACATAAAACAAAGGCTAGGGCCTATCTAAGGTAGGGGACTATCTAATGGGAGACCCTGCTCATAAAACTGGGACCCCAAAGGGCTACATCCTCAGGGGAGGGGTCAATCAGAAATGAACGTATCCTTCCTACCCCTACCTCCAGTGGACTGTAAGAAAAGTGGCTTTGGTCCTGAGCAGAGCCAGTGTCAGAAGGGACACATCTTAGCCCACAAAAATCTGCCCTGGTGCATTTTTTTAGCACAAATTTCATATCATTTGGGTAGTTAAAAAACTTCAAGCCTAAATTTAGATTAAAGTGGTCTGGGAATGGCAGCAGCCTCAGGCAGCTGGGTAGAAGTAACAAGAAATTCTCTCTGGATGAAACCTTCTTCATAATAGGCCACAAAGAAGTCCCACAAATAAGTTTCCATGAAAAATGAGCTGCTCACTGTAAAAAAATAACTAAGCACCCAAGGAAATTGGTACCAAGAAGGAAAACAGACAGGAGAAACAAATCTACAAAGGCTTCAAATAATGGATTAGTATTCAAGGAATATAAAACTAGCATGCTTGCTATGTTTAAAGAAATAAAAGACAAGCTTGAAAATACCTACATAGAATAAGAAATTTCAAAGAATAGCCAAACAATTTTGAAAAAGAACCATGGAGAACTTCTAGAAAAAACCCAATTGGAATTTAAAGCTCATCATATGGGTTAAAAATAATAGATGAAGATAAAAAGAGAAGAGTAAATTGGAAGATAGTTCAGAAAAAATTACCCAGGATTTTTTTTTTTTTTTACTATTTATAGCATCAGACACTGTTCTCCTTGTATGGAAGGGTTAAATGATAGCAGTAGACTTTTCTGCATTAGAAATTGAATGTGGCACTTATGTGTACAGTGTGTCCATAAATATGTGTAATCCTGGTGAACCTGCAGTGTTAGATGAAAATTTTAACTTTATTTAAGATTAGGTTAGAATAGAGTTTGGTTTTAAACTCTTACCAATTATCTTCCAAGACACCAAATGTCCAGCTTTTACTCATCCTACCTTTCTTTCTCCTTTATATTTCCTAGTCACCTTATAACTTTGTAATATTTGGTCTACCTTGAATTATGTACCTGTTTCTTACTAGACTGAGATCAGGGAACCTACTGGTACACTCTCTGGCCTAGCAGGTACTCCAAAACATACCTATCACCTGAAAGAAAGAAAAGCAAAAAGAGGTAGAGAGAGAGGGGGCAGGAGAAAGAGAGGTGGGGAGGAAAGAGGGAGAGGGAGAAAGAGAGGTGGGGGGGGAGAGAGGGAGAGAGAAAAGCAAGTGAGAGAGAAAAAGCAAGGGAGGAAAGAAATTTCCTAACTAAATATAGGGTGACTATAAATGAACTTTTTGGAAGAGGATGTTTCTGGAAGAGGATAAGGAGAATATAAAATGAACTCAGGATTATAAATTTTACAAAGAAATGAAAGAAATATGGTTTAAATGAAGTTTGCAGATGCTGTGGGTTAGGAGGGGATGCAACACCAAGAAGAGTCAATTAGATGCAAAAGGACCTAAATTAAAGAGATGGATAAGAAAGAGTAAAATGACTTTTCACTTTGGAGAAGTACAAAATTATGCATTTGTAGAAAAATAATTTGGGAGATGTAAAATTAAGAATGGGTAAAACCTGCAAAGAAATGTAAGTGTGGGAAAAAAAAGACATTAATAGTACTAATAATAACTACCACTTAGTCGAGCACTTCCTATATGCCAGATACTGAACTGGTCACTTTGTATACAGCTTTCCTGAATACTCACAACCACCCTATGTCAGGGATTAGAATCTCTCTCTCTTTTTTTTTTTAGTTGAGGAAATGGAAGTTTAGAGAGGTAAGATAACTTTCCCAAGCTTGCATAACCATTAAGAGGCAAAGCCAGGATTCAATCCAAACCCATGAGGCTCCCAGGCCCATGCTTTCCCCTCCATCACATACTTCCATCACGTATAACTACAGATAGCAACAAAGTGGTGACAACCAAGAATAAATAAAAGTTAATCAAATTTAGGAAACTGACTTAAGATGTTTAAAAGAGATGGAAAGTTCAGACCAAATACAAACACTAAAAGTCTCACTTCTATGACTGGTTCTGGAACTGCCTCTCAGGACATGTAAACTTACATTTGACAAAGTATATAATATACATTGTAGGAGGAATGTGTATGGGCATTAGAAAAACAAGAAGGACTTGGTAAGTTCTATTATAGGTTATTACCAGACATTGAATATAGTTCCCTGTACTATACAGTAAATCCTTATTGTTTGTTAATTACAAGGAGAAAATAGTAATTTTTCAAATAATTTGTGGGAATATACTTTGAGACTATGTTATTGTGTTGTTCCTCATTAAACTTTTTCTTTTCTACTAAATAAATAAATAGATAGATAAAACCTTTAATCCATGAGTCCTTGCTAACTGAAAAGTTTGTAAACAGTGGGAAGGTAAAGCACATTACAGAAGAATGCCAGCTAACAAATGCGGAAGCAGTGATAGAAACAGGAAGACACCATTTTACATCCACCATAGTATTAATAGATTCAGGCAAGAATCATCAATGAATGATAAAATAACTGGATAAAAGACCACTGGGAAACAGAATACTTACATAGTCTCAAAGGATCCCCTAATAATAGAGTTCTTAGTAATAACAAAGGTGAAAAAGATACCTTTACAATAGAGAAATCCAGTGGATACCACTTTAATCACACGATCAACCATCACTGATAACGGGACAAACAAGCATCATGTGTCCTTGATGTGATATAATAAGGACACAATATTCCTTATGTGTTAAGTTGAACCACGTTAAATTGCTGATATTTGACTGGTTTTGGTCTTTAAAAATGACAGTTTCACTTGATTCAAACTAACAGTATTTCTGGTATTTAACATGAATTTAATCGTGAATAAACAAATAGACAAATGAAAATTGAGGGCATTCTGCAAAATAACTGGCCTGGATTCTTAAAACAATGTCAATATCATGAAAGAATTGTTTTTAAAAGGCTGAGGGATTCCTTTAGGTTGAAGGAGACTAAAGGGACATGACAACGAAATATAATGATTGCTTCTTGTTAAGATCCTGGATTGGGAGGGCAAACTCCTCTATGATGAATATTATTGGGATAAATGGAGAAGTTTGAATGTAGGCTGTATATTATTAGATGATAGTATTATGTCAGTTGTCAATTGTGAATTTTTATGAATATGGTAATTGTACCGTGATGATGAAAGAGGGTGTCTTTGTTATTAGAACATATATGCTGAATATTTGGAGAAAAGGATTATAACATCAGCAGACAACTCTTTATAAAGGCTCAAAGGTTCTGCAAAAAAGTGAGCGTGTAATTACGTGTGTATGTATAGGTATCACGCACACACAGAGAGAAGGCATAAATGTGGCAAAATATTAACAATTGGCCAATCTAGTTGAATGGTATATGGATATTCACTGTACTTTTCTTGCAACCTTCCTGTAGGTTTGACCTTTTCAAAATAAAACGTTGGAGGGGAGAAAAAAGAATTGTCATTATCTTCATTCAGTGTATAAATGCTGGGCTTTTGGGTGCTTTCCTGAATGGAATCTTTTGACACTATGGCCAGCTGTGTTGTGACCGGGATAATTTTTAAAAAGACCGAGTTGAAGTAGAGATTATGTCCCTTACCCAGAGGAAAACGATGAGTTTCCACTTTCCTGCTAATGGAACCACTAAGCCCCGTGCGGAGCATCAGCGCACTTGTGAACGGAGCCTCGCTTTGCGTGGTGCAGCTGTTGGTCAGCACCCGAGAGTCCACGAATCCATCTTCATCTGTGCATTAGCGTAAAGCTCCCTCAGGGATTTAGAGACTTTTTTTAAAAAAAATGCTGAGTTTTAATTGGATCTTCGAGCTGTTGGGAAATTACGATTCTGTAGAACAACTGCGTAATTGGAGATAAAAGAAAAAAATTCTCTTTACTAAAAATAGAAACCTCGAGCTCTCCAATTTTTTAAAATGTAAGAGTTGGGTTATGATAGGGGTATTGAGGGCTTAGGGCAGGCGCTGCGCTCCCCCCACTGTGCCTTGTCCACCCCAGCCCTGTGCTGTGGACCCAGAGGTGGGAGGAGGGGGTGAAAAAGCCTTCGCTCTTTCTCTCCTTAGAACTTCATCTTTTCCTGAGCACCTCGTTGTTATTTTAGCTCTAGTTGCCACTTCTTATGCCAGGCTTGCTGCCAAGATCGTCTTTGTTTTTTCCCTGGCCTTCAGTCAGGGTTTCAGTTCTTTGCAAGAGCCTTTTCCCGTCTGCTCTCCCATCGTTCACTCTTTTCCTTCTGTCTTGTCAGCTTTCCCTTTGTCCATTTGGCTTTCCTGCTTGCTTTTCCTGCCAGCAAGTCTGTCCTATTTCCCTGCCATTCCTGATCTTATTTTCAATGTAAGTACATTTCTTTGGGAGACGGAAATAGATGGGTGAAGGGGAAAGTCATCCTTTATAACACACACATTCACACAGACAGACACACACACAGAGACACCAAGATGATGGTAAAGTAAGGGACTGTTAAAAAGGAAAGGTCACTTGGCTGGAGTTTTGATTTCTCTGAAAGATTTCAACGGTCCATTTTTAAGAGTCATATTAGCCTTAATCTGCAGGCTTGTGGTGTTTAGCAAACACCTGGATTAAAAACCAGTTTCACACATATATACACTACCAAATGTAAAATAAATAGCTAGTGGGAAGCAGCTGCATAGCACAGGGAGATCAACTTGGTGCTTTGTGACCACATAGAGGGGTGGGATAGGGAGGGTAGGAGGGAGGGAGATGCAAGAGGTAGGGGATATGGGGATATATGTATATGTATAGCTGATTCACTTTGTTATACAGCAGAAACTAACACACCATTGTAAAGCAATTATACTCCAATAAAGATGTAAAAAAAAAAAACAGTTTCACCACTCACAGTGTGAACTTGGGCAAGTTACTTCCCCTCTCTATATCCCTGGCATTTTGGTTTTTTTAAGATCTGAGACAGTGCCTTTCTCTAAGGGTTGCTATGAAGGTTGAATGAGGTGATGCATTTAAAGTATCTGGCAGAGGGCCCTGCAGAGGGCAGGCTCTCTGCAAGAGCTTGTATTATCATTGACTTCTTCAGGCCATCACTGTCCAGCACAATCGGACACAAGGTGATATCTTCCCCCTTAAGATGCCTGTGCCCCAGCTTTGACACTATTTATTAGGCTGCCCTTTATTGCCTTTCTGCCTGCCTTCTTCTTCCCCTCCCACCATTCTCTCTCTCTTCTTCCTTTTATATTTTCTTTATCTTCTCTTTCTTGTTTTCTTCCCACTCCCTTCCACACTCCCCCAAAGACTTCAAAAATATACCCAACTTAAAAAGTTAAAATCAATAGTTAAAAAGAAAATAGGTGAAGGGAAAATGAGGATAGAGATTTCATAAAGCCAGAGTTAAGAGGAAATGCATGACTGCATACCCTGGTAAGACATAATTGCTAGTTGGGGTACCATCTTACTGAGCTTCCTGGCTGCCAAAGGAAAATGGAGACAAAAAAATTAAGAGTAACGAGGTGCATGAGGTTAATATATAGAAATTGTGGTTCTTTTCCTGAGCACTTTTGTGGATTCTTATAAAAGGAACACCGAGTGATAAAAGTAAATGATATCCAGCATAATAATGTGTCTACTTTCATAATAGTTATGATGACAAACTTCAGAGAACTGTTTCTTATGATGCCAATAAGACTGATGATATACAGCTGCGGTTCAATCCTGTAAAAGCATTTTTACAAGGAGTTAAAATAGTGTGCTTTATGCATGCAATCCTCCAACGTCTGGCACACTGCAAGGACACATTTTAGAGTACCAAGAGGAATAAACAGACTCGTGTCCTTCAGGCAATCCTCTACAGATATCTCTGTCAACCAGGCTTTTGAAAAGTGTGTGAAAGAATTCAAGGCAAGTCCCTGAGTATGGGTACCCTCTGCTGTTGGTGAAGGACGGAGAGATGTGATTGGATAATCAGCCAGGTAGAGATTAAGACTAAGGTCCTTTTTTAAAAAGTGAAAATTAAGAGTCAAGCAAACATACTTGCCTAAACAGAACTATCCCATTTCTGTGTGTGGAGGGCTGAGAGTTTACCTGCAGGCAGGGTCAAAATAGTCCTCCGTTCTGACACTGGATGGCTCTTTACGGTACCGTATTAAATGATGAAAGAAGTTGGATACCATTTAGAGGACGAAGAGCACAAACAAATGCACAAAAAGAAAATACACCAAAATGTTGATAGAAGAAATCTCTGGGAAGTGGGATTTGGGGTGATGTTTTTCTTTTCTATGTATTATTCTACAATAAGCAGATGTTACTTTGGTTATAAGGAAAAAAATAAAGCAATGCAAGTTATTTTCAAAGAAAGCAGCTACCCTGGGCTTCTTTGATACATGGATGAGTAGGTAAATGCAGCCACAAAGTTCCACAGCACTGGTTCTCAGCCCTAGCTGTGTTTTAGAATCCCATAGGGAGGCTTTAAAAGCTAGTGATGGCCTGGCTCCACCCCAGATCAATTAAATTAGGATCTATGAGGGTGGGGCCCAGGAATTGGCATTTAAAAAACTCCTAAGGTAGGGCTTCCCTGGTGGTGCAGTTATTAAGAATCCATCTGCCAATGCAGGGGACACCGGTTCAAGACCTGGTCCGGGAAGATCTCACATGCTGCGGAGCAACTAAGCCCGTGCACCACAACTACTGAGCTTGCACTCTAGAGCCTGTGAACCCCAACTACTGAGCTCATGTGCCACAACTACTGAAGCCTGTGCACCTAGAGCCTGTGCTCTGCAACAAGAGAAGCCACCGCAATAAGCCCGTGCACCGCAACGAAGAGTAGTCCCCGCTCGCCGCAACTAGGAAAAGCCTGTACGCAGCAACGAAGACCCAATGCAGCCAAAAAAAAAAAACACTCCTAGGTAGTTATAGTGCAGAGCTGGGTTGAACTAGGAAAAGCCTGTACACAGCAACGAAGACCCAATGCAGCCAAAAAAAAAAAAACACTCCTAGATAGTTATAATGCAGAGCTGGGTTGAGATGCCACACTGTAGAACACACCTGAAATCATTTAACCCTGGACCATGTTCTAAGCAGGCGTACTCTTTCCAGGGGCCTATATGGCCCTCCACAATCTGGCCTCTGCCCTCCTCTCTCATGTCAGCTCACACCGCATTCTTATTCATTTAGCTCCCAGAACAGTGCATGGCACATAGTAGTTTCTGAATTGAAAACAAAGTAGGACTCAATGAATTCACGGATATGGTTTGCTGACTATGGCCACAGGAAAAATAAACATCTGCGTTTGAGTAGCACAGTTTTCTATGAATTATTTACCAATTGTATTGACATTGATTGGTTTTCATGTTTCAATAGACTTTTTAGGTATAACCGAGAATAGAAAGGGTGTTTTTTTTTTTTTTCAAGAGTTGATTTAATTATTGTTTTTGTAATCCTTGGCTATGAGGACCATTTGTTCAGTAGGTCAATTTTTTTTAATGCATGACAAGAATGTATGCTCCATGAGCATAAGATCTGCCTTTCTCACCACTATAACTCCTCAACCTAGGAAAGTGCCTGGCTTGTAGTACAGGCAATGAATACTTGTTGAATGCATCTTCAAGAAGTAAATAATAATAAAAGCATAATATTATTGTAGAGGAAAGTAGTCATCTTTCTATTCCCCATATAATGGGTTAGGGTTTTTGTTGGGTCGGGGGGGGGGGATCTGTGCACATACTTATGCAAAAGTAGCATCAAATTATTTAGACAATTGTTGAACAAAGGTGTGACTGAGAAGTTATAAAAGCATACTGAGATGTGGTTTGGGAATCCAACTGTTGGTACGTGAAAGAATTGAATAAAGCACAGCTGGCTGCACTTTGGCCCCAACACAGCCGCCAGTGATCTTTAAAGAATGGAAGCCAGATCGTGTTTCTCCTCTGTTCAAAACACTCCAATGACCTTATCTCACACCACATACAAAAATTCACTCAAAGTAGATCAAAGACCTAAACATAAGAGCTAACACTATAAAACTCTTAGAAGAAGACATAGGGGGAATTCTTCATGATATTGGATTTGGCAGTGATATTTTGCGTATGACACCAAAAGCAGAGGAAGCAAAAGAAAAAAACATAAATTAGACTTCATCAAAATTAAAAGCTTTTTTGCATCAAAAGACATTATCAAGAGAGTGAAAAAGCAATTTACAAAATGAGGGAAAATATTTGCAAACCACGTATCGAATAAGGTTTTGATGTCCAGAATATATAAAGAACTCTTACAAATCAACAGCAAAAACCCAAAAAACCCGATTAAAAAACAGGCAAAGGACTTGAATAGATATTTCTTCAAGGAAGATAGACAAATGGCCAATAAACACATGAAAAGGTGTTCAACATCACTGATCATTAGTCCTTTAAATCAGGGGCCCCCAATCCCTGGGCTGTGGACCAGTACCGGGCCACGGCCTGTTAGGAACCAGGCCGCACAGAAGGGGCTGTGCGGCGGGCAAGAGAGTCAAGCTTCATCTGCCGCTCCCCCGTCGCTCCCCATCACTCGCCTCACTGCCTGAACCATCCCCCCTTCCCCCCTGCCTCTCCTCCGGCCGTCCACGAAACCGAAACCGGTCCCTGGTCCCAAAAAGGTTGGGGACTGATGCTTTAAATGACCCTCCATAATCTGGCTCATGCCCTGCCCAGCCCATAGCTCTCTGATGTCTTCTTTTATACTTTCCCTGTATTTGCTTTGCTCCACACACACATGTCAGCAACACTCTCATCACGGGACATGGGCACTTCCTATTCCCTCTGCCTGGACCGCTCTTCCCCTCTCCCATTTTACCTTGCTCCCTCCTTTACTGCTTTCAGGTTTTTGCTCAACTGTCACCTTCTCAGTGAGGCTTCCCCAACAACTCTATTTAAATTTCAAACCCCTTCCCCACCTCACACATAGCTGACACTCTCCGTTGCTTTTCTTGCTTCATTTTGCCCCATATCACTTATCTCCATCCGACACAGTTGATCTATCTATATTTTATTTACTTTTTATCGTCTGACTTGCTCCTTTAGAGTGTAATAACTATGCACACTGGGATTTTTTTTTTGGTCTGTTTAGTTTTCTCCTTTATTCCCAACATCTTCAACAGTGCCTGACACATAATAGGTGGAAATTAATATTTTGTTGAATGAAGGAATAAATAAAAGATGAAAATATGATGTGCTTATACCCTGATGAGTTATGACACCTCACTCTGGTTACCTTTGTATTTTTAGTTGTCCATTCACATGCAAATCAACGCTAATCTCTGCTCGCTTATCAGTATGAGGAGCCTTGTCTGTTTTGTCTCCCTAAAGTGTCTACATGATTCCAAACACATAACAGAAGTTTCATGTGCACGTAGGTTAATTGAGTATTTGTGGAAAGCAAGACTCAGATGCTAAAGAAAACTGGCAGGTCCCTCACTGTGTCCCTATCAACATATCCCATTAAAGTTTGCCAGATAAATGCATGTTCTGGTCTTGGGACAAAATGAAAATGATCGTTACCTATTAATGTAGTCCTACTCTTGTGGTCCGCTTCAGATTTAGAAGATGAAGTCAATCAAGTGAGAAGTTTAAGAAGTTTAACAAACAACTTCTCTGAGTTCCTGCATCTCCAGGCTCAGGGCAAGAACAGAGAAGGAAGACACAGCATCATGCTGTACAGGGCTGTGCCCTGCTTAGCTAGGTTAAGAAACCCCCTTAGCCTTTCGGCAAAGCAGGCTAGATGTCTCTGTTCAAGAGTTTCCTGTAACAGTCCAGATTTTCATATCAGAAAGCTTCAGTGGTGCTATTGGGAAACTCTTGGCATTTGTTTCCCCACCAGTGAATGGGTCCAACACCAAGAAAAGGAGGATACTTGGTAATGAAGGGCCTGGGGTCTGGAAGAGATGTGTTCCATCTGCCAAGGCATTTTCTGCACATGGCTGTTTTTATTTTTTTTCCCCTTCTTTTTTGAAACTCTTGCCCAGCAAATAGCACATCAACTCATTTCTGCTAGTAAGACCACAGTCTTCTTCAAGGCCACAGACTAAGAACATGAATTATCTGCTATAAATCAGTTCTAGGATAAATATATATCTTTTCTCCTCCTCCCCCTTCCCCAAGTCTCTCTCTCTCTCTCTCTCTCTCTCTCTCTCTCTCTCTCATACACACACACACACACACACACACACACACACACACACGTACACTCATAAAAATTGGGTTTTCCACGAGTTCCCACTTGCCTAAGAAGCAAAACACAAAGCTGGATAAGGAAAAGTGACTCAGCCCCCTAAGTTTGGTATTTACTGCCTGAGAACAGATTTTTCAAGAAGAAAGATCCTAGTTCCCAAACCACCACCAAAATAAAAGAAATCAGGTCTCTAGTGCCTGCCTCAGAATCTCCACGAGGCTGTGGCCAAGTGAGGCACTGAGGCTGGTGGTATAAGTCCCAGAATGCTTTGCTTCCTCTCCCGGGAAAATATATTCTGACAGCTATGGACAATTTTCATTTCCACGCTACAGACAGAGTCCATATGGTCAAAAGAACTTGACCCAAGCCTTATAAAAGCAAGGGTGTGATATGAGAGCATATGCTGTTCAGGGCAATCTGAGTGGAACCAAGAGTTTAGTGAGCTGTGGTACAAACGACCACACTTACGTGCTATTTTAGAAGTGCCACAGCCTTCTCTGAAGGACAGCCTGATTTAGTGGTAAGAAAATAGCCTGGGTCCCAGAAGTCTGGTCCAGACAAGGACCCTGAGATATGCATGGATGACTCTCTTTGGGTCTCAGTTTTCTTACCTGTGGAATCAGGTGTCAATATTTAGTAAACAGAAGTGTTGCAAGGATTGACATTTTTGAAATTTTAGCCCCACCAACAACTGTTCTCCCTGAGTTTCTGCTGGACTTTGAAGAACGTTGGTGTGATAACTGCAGGAAAGAACCTCTGCTCCTGGAAACCATATGTTACTGCAGATTCACGGAGCTTTACTCTGATTCCAAATCCACAGGGCTACCATGTTGCTCAAGGGGACACTTAAAACAGCTCCCACCTCTTCATTGATCATGTTTGAAGTGAGCAATAAGAGGACCTGAATGAATAAATGCAATGCTTTGTGGAGGTCAGTCTTGAGTTTTGCACAGTGCGGCCAAGTAAACATCTCCACATTTCTCTCAGCACTAGATAGGCTATTTGGTGTAAAGCGGGAGAGAGAGGGAGAGAGAAAGAGTGAATGTATATTTTAGTTTTGAAGATGTTACACTTCTAATTATGTTTACAGACAGGATTGTTCCTGGGGGCACCACGGAACAAAGGTTGTCCAAAGAATAAAAACATGAATAGGGCTGTCCTCGGGTCTCTCCTTCAAACCGCTGTCTGTGTGTTCAAGGGAAGTCATCTCGGCTTATTCACAAGTGTTGTTACCTTTCCACAGGATATTCATTGCTTTGAAAATAGGGGAAAACCTCAGCAGCTCTGATGCATATAATCATGCTATCTTATTACGCAGCGAGAACGTTCTCCAGAGCGATGTTGTGATGATACATCAGTAAGTGACTTGGCGGAGGGAAGGGTAGCTGAGGGGGAGAGTAGGAAGCCAGGGAGCAGAGCGGCTCACCTTCTTTTCTTTTCTTTTTTTTTTTAAATTGCCTTCTATTCGACTTCTGTCTTTGTTTTCTAGCAGCTCTCGCCGATCTGGGGCTTCTCCTCAAATAAACCAGGTAGATCTTTGGTTGTGGGTTCCCAGGCTCCCTCTAGTTAAGAGTAATAAGTGATCTCAGAGTGTTAGCACAGATTCCACTGCCAGTGAATCACATACAGACTCAAAGCCAGAAGATGACATCAGAAACCTATGTGTTAGTCTGGAGGCAGAACTTGGCCTAAGAAACAGAGAAAGGTCTTCCGTGGGAGAATAGGCTCTCCTTGGCCTAGAAAGGACTCAGAGAGCTGAGCTTCTCTATCTTTTGCCTTCAGGCAGGAAGTCACCTAAAAGATCCCCCTTAGACGGTTTATGTGCTCTTGTCAAATATTCCTAGGAAGGCTCTTGCAGAAAGCTAGGACTTAAGTGCTTTGCAAGCAAGGCAGAGCTTTGCGTGTGAGGGATAAACTCCGTACGCTATAAATCATAATTACTGTGGTTTTATAAACCTGGAATTTCCTAACCAAGCTATATGGTCATTCAGAGCAGCATATGTGAGATATTTCTTCATTAATCATGTTGGCCCCCCCAAATGTCCACCCTTTGAAAAAAAATAAGGTATATTCCCAGATACGTGTTTTATATGGGCACACTACTATATTGGGGTTTGGTAATTCCTCCAAATGCTTTTTATCAAGCCATGGGACAAATTTCAATCATTTTATGAGTTGACATCATACGTGAGCTTTATGCAGACCCTGTGGTTTCCATAGTAACAAAATCACTTCACAGTGCAAGAAAAATGTGGAAGATTATAGAAAAAAAAAGAGGGAATCTGAAGGGAACAAAAGGCAGGAGCTAAACTCATGCTGGAAAAATTTTATTACTGTTTTATTTATCTCAAAAGGCTGGTACAAATCCCCTTGATGCTACTAGGTGTAAAATTGTGTTAGTGTTCTCATAATCTTTCAGGATCCCAGATCATCTCACTTCAAGCTATAGTCTTACTGATGCTTACACTCCCCATTGTGTGTGTGTGTGTGTCTATGCATATCTATGCACACACACACACACACCACAGATTGAAAATCTGTGGCCTGTTTTTAAAAACTGGTTTCGTAATATGAGATAAGAAACTGGTGGTAAGATAGCTTTCCAAAGGACCCACCTCATTTTCTCTCTGATGCGTGCACAAGCACTAAGACAAGCTGAAGTCTTATTTGCAAAAATAGTATAGTTACCTGGCAATAGCACTCATTCTTCACTTGCTTATTCGTTAGAGACATATTTACTGAGCGTCTTGTACCAGATAGGGTTCTTGTACTAGAGACAGCCATAAGTTGACAATTAGGATCCCTGTAAGTACTCTGTGGGTTATGTATGAGGGGCTTAGTGGGAACCTTCCTGGCCTCTCACCTAACCCCCTGACCCTCTCACCTGATCTCTGTTACCAAGACCTCACATTCCCCAGGCTACCAGGTCTATGGTCAGCTCAGCTGGAAACTTGAGTCCCTTACCTAACGGGTTGCAGGCTCTTTTGTTAGAGGGCTGGGCTGCTGGGTTTTTTAATTTATTAATTTCCATGGTTGAGGAGACTTGTGTTCCTAACCCTGTTTCTCTACTATTCTGGTTAGATGACTACAAAGTACATAATCCTAGCACTTTGGCCTTAAAGTAATGAGAACTAGGACAGGATTAGCTGGGAGTTTTAAGACAGCATCTGTGTTTGTGATCCATCATTAAAAAAGAATACCAACTTTCCTGGGGGATTAATTTCCCCTTTTGTTTGTGTTAGAAACTGGCCCCAAAGGGAACCCCTTTGCCCCAACTCTTCTCAGTGATAGGAGTTGAGACCCTCAGTTTCAGGGCCAGAAGAAACGTCCAAACATCTCTCCAGAGACTGACAACCAGAGTGAATTCAGGTACCATTCTTCAGTTCTCTCCAAAGAGCCTGATTGGGTTTTTTTTAAGTCTTTCTTAGGAGATGGCTTTCTTTTGAGGGTGGGCCCATGACAGCCAGTGGAGAGGGCTTAGTGGTGGTGCTTCAGCCTGTGAGGTGGGTGTGCCCAAGAATATATCAAAGGCATGGCAACCGATCTCAGGAAAGAAGTTCCGGTAATTAAAATCTCTGCCATCTTTCTCTTTGAGAAGGATTTTTGTCCCATGGCGACATCATAGCACTAATAAATTCGATCTGTCTGAGTGGCTAGAGAGGCACATGATAGTTAGGGACATAAAACTGCTTTCAATGAGCCCTTTCCCTCTGTCTGGGGCAAACCTTCCCCCATGCATCTAAGTCTATTCCTCTGCTCCCTCTAGGACCCGGCTCTCCCAATTTCTCCTGTCTTGTATCTTTAATTACTTTCTTTTCTCTGGCTTCTTCCTTTTATACACAGATATGCTCAAGTGTCCCCAAACCTTAAAAAACAAGACACACAAGCAAAGAAAACCTGCTGACAACTCTCTCTTTTCAACCTCTTGTCTCATCATTCAGCTGAAATTCCCGGTGAGGTTTTAGTCACCTCCCAACCGCCGGATTCAGGTCCTGTTTTTTGTCTTCCTCCTTGCATCCTCTGTACCTTTTGAGGCTCTTGAATACCCACTCCTTTCTTTTTATTTTGTTAATGTTGATTTTTATTTATTTATTTTTTCTTATTAGTCATCCATTTTATACACATCACTGTGTACATGTCAATCCCAATCTCCCAATTCATCACACCACCACCACCACTCCATGCCACTTTCCCCCCCTTGGTGTCCACACGTTTGTTCTCTACATCTATGTCTCAATTTCTGCTCTGCAAACCGGTTCATCTGTACCATCTTCTAGGTTCCACATATATGTGTTAATATACGATATTTGTTTTTCTCTTTCTGACTTACTTCACTCTGTATGACAGTCTCTAGATGCATCCATGTCTCTACAAATGACCCAATTTCGTTCCTTTTTATGGCTGAGTAATACTCCATTGTATATATGTACCACATCTTCTTTATCCATTCGTCTGTCGATGGACATTTAGGTTGCTTCCATGACCTGGCTATTGTAAATAGAGCTGCAATGAACATTGGGGTACATGTGTCTTTTTGAACTATGGTTTTCTCTGGGTATATGCCCAGTAGTGGGATTGCTGGGTCATATGGTAATTCTAGTTTTAGTTCTTTAAGGAACCTCCATACTGTTCTCCATAGTGGCTGTATCAATTTACATTCCCACCAACAGTGCAAGAGGGTTCCCTTTTCTCCACAACCACTCCAGCATTTGCTGTTTGTAGATTTTCTGATGATGCCCATTCTAACTGGTGTGAGGTGATACCTCATTGTAGTTTTGATTTGCATTTCTCTAATAATTAGTGATGTTGAGCAGCTTTTCATGTGCTTCTCGGCCATCTGTATATCTTCTTTGGAGAAATATCTATTTAGGTCCTCTGCCCATTTTTGGATTGGGTTGTTTGTTTTTTTAATATTGAGCTGCATGAGCTGTTTATATGTTTTGGAGATTAATCCTTTCTCTGATGATTTATTTGCAAATATTTTCTCCCATTCTGATCGTTCTCTTTTCGTTTTGTTTATGGTTTCCTTTGCTGTGCAAAAGCTTTTAAGCTTCATTAGGTCCCATTTGTTTATTTCTGCTTCTATTTCCATTACTCTAGGAGGTGGATCAAAAAATATCTTGCTGTAATTTATGTCAAAGAGTGTTCTTCCTATGTTTTCCTCTAAGAGTTTTATAGTGTCAGGTCTTACATTTAGGTCCCTAATGCATTTTGAGTTTATGTTTCGTGTTTGGTGTTAGGGAGTGCTCTAATTTCATTCTTTTACATGTAGCTGTCCAGTTTTCCCAGCACCACTTATTATTATTTTTAACATCTTTATTGGGGTATAATTGCTTTACAATGGTGTGTTCGTTTCTGCTTTATAACAAAGTGAATCAGTTATACATATACATATGTTCCCATATGCCTTCCCTCTTGCGTCTCCCTCCCTCCCACCCTCCCTATCCCACCCCTCCAGGCTGTCACAAAGCACCGAGCCAATATCCCTGTGCCATGCGGCTGCTTCCCACTAGCTATCTACCTTACTACGTTTGCTAGTGCCAGCACCACTTATTGAAGAGACTGTCTTTTCTCCATTGTATATCCTTGTCTCCTTTGTCATCAATTACTTGACCATAGGTGTGTGGGTTTATCTCTGGGCTTTCTATCCTGTTCCATTGAACTATATTTCTGTTTTTGTGCCAGTACCATATTATGTTGATTACTGTAGCTTTGTAGTATAGTCTGAAGTCAGGGAATTTGATTCCTCCAGCTCCGTTTTTTTTCCCTCAAGACTGCTTTGGCTGTTTGGGGTCTTTTGTGTCTCCATACAAATTTTAAGATTTTTTGTTCTACTTCTGTAAAAAATGCCATTGGTAAATTGGTAGGGATTGCATTGAATCTGTAGATTGCTTTGGGTAGTATAGTCATTTTCACGATATTGATTCTTCCAATCCAAGAACATGGTATATCTCTCCATCTGTTGGTATCATCTTTAATTTCTTTCATCATTGTCTTATAGTTTTTTGCATACAGGTCTTTTGTCTCCCCAGGTAGGTTTATTCCTAGGTATTTTATTCTTTTTGTTGCAATGGTAAATGGGAGTGTTTCCTTAATTTCTCTTTCAGATTTTTCATCATTACTGTATAGGAATGCAAGAGATTTCTGTGCATTAATTTTGTATCCTACAACTTTACCAAATTCGTTGATTAGCTCTAGTAGTTTTCTGGTGGCATCTTTAGGATTCTCAATGTATAGTATCATGTCATCTGCAAACAGTGACAGTTTTACGTCTTCTTTTCCAATTCGTATTCCTTTTATTTCTTTTTCTTCTCTGATTGCTATGGCTAGGATTTCCAAAACTGTGTTGAATAATAGTGGTGAAAGTGGACATCCTTGTCTTCTTCCTGATCTTAAAGGAAATGCTTTCAGTTTTTCACCATTGACAATGATGTTTGCTGTGGGTTTGTTGCATATGGACTCTATTATGTTGAGGTAGGTTCCCTCTATGCCCACTTTCTGGAGAGTTTTTATCATAAATTGGTGTTGAATTTTGTCAAAAGCTTTTTCTGCCTCTATTGAGATGATCATATGGTTTTAATTTTTTAGTTTGTTAATATGGTGTATCACATTGATTTGCATATATTGAAGAATCCTTGCATCTCTGGGATAAATCCCACTTGATCATGGTGTATGATCCTTTTAATGTGTTGTTGGATTCTGTTTGCTAGCATTTTGTTGAGGATTTTTGCATCTATATTCATCAGTGATATTGGTCTGTAACTTTCTTTTTTGTAGTATCTTTGTCTTGATTTGGTATCAGGGTGATGGTGGCCTCATAGAATGAGCTTGGGAGTGTCCCTACCTCTGCAATTCTTTGGAAGAGTTTGAGAAGGATGGGTGTTAGCTCTTCTCTAAATGATCCTGGACTTTTGTTTGTTGGAAGATTTTTAATCACAGTTTCGAATTTTAATCACAGTTCCGATTTCATTACTTGTGATGGGTCTGTTCATATTTTCTATTTCTTCCTGGTTCAGTCTTGAAAGGTTATACATTTCTAAGAATTTGTCCATTTCTTCCAGGTTGTCCATTTTATTGGCATAGAGTTGCTTGTAGTAGTCTCTTAGGATGCTTTGTATTTCTGCGATGTCTGTTGTAACTTCTCCTTTTTCATTTCTAATTTTATTGATTTGAGTCCTCTCCCTCTTTTTCTTGATGAGTCTGGCTAATGGTTTATCAATTTTGTTTATCTTCTCAGAGAACCAGCTTTCAGTTTTATTCATCTTTGCTATTGTTTTCTTTGTTTCCATTTCATTTATTTCTGCTCTGATCTTTATGATTTCTTTCCTTCTGCTAACTTTGGGTTTTGTTTGTTCTTATTTCTCCAGTTCCTTTAGGTGTAAGGTTAGATTGTTTATTTGAGATCTTTCTTGTTTCTTGAGGCAGGCTTGTATAGCTATAAACTTCCCTCTTAGAACTGCTTTTGCTGAATCCCATAGGTTTTGGATCATCGTGTTTTCATTGTCATTTGTCTCTAGGCATTTTTTGATTTCCTGTTTGATTTCTTCAGTGATCTCTTGGTTATTTAGTAACGTATTGTTTAGTCTCCATGTGTTTGTGTTTTTAACATTTTTTCCCCTGTAATTGATTTCTAATCTCATAGTGTTGTGGTCAGAAAAGATGCTTGATATGATTTCAATTTTCTTAAATTTACTGAGGCTCGATTTGTGACCCAGGATGTGATCTATCCTGGAGAATGTTCTGTGCGCACTTGAGAAGAAAGTGTAATCTGCTGTTTTTGGATGGAATGTCCTGTAAATAACAATTAAATCTATCTGGTCTATTGTGTCATTAAAAGCTTGTGTTTCCTTATTAATTTTCTGTTTGGATGATCTGTCCATTGGTGTAAGTCAGGTGTTAAAGTCCCCCACTATTATTGTGTTACTGTCGATTTCCTCTTTTAGAGCTGTTAGCAGTTGCCTTATGTATTGAGGTGCTCCTATGTTGGGTGCATATATATTTATAATTGTTATATCTTCTTCTTGGATTGGTCCTTTGATCATTACGTGTCCTTCCTTGTCTCTTTTAACGTTCTTTATTTGAAAGTCTATATTATCTGATATGAGTATTGCTACTGCAGCTTTCTTTTGATTTCCATTTACATGGAATATCTTTTTCCATCCCCTCACTTTCAGTCTGTATGTGTCCCTAGGTCTGAAGTGGGTCTCTTGTAGACAGCATATATATGGGTCTTGTTTTTGTATCCATTCAGCAAGCCTGTGTCTTTTGGTTGAAGCATTTAATCCATTCACGTTTAAGGTAATTATCGATATGTATATTCCTATTTCCCTTTTCTTAATTGTTTTGGGTTTGTTTTTTTAGGTCCTTTTCTGCTCTTGTGTTTCCCACTTAGAGAAGTTCCTTTAGCATTTGTTGTAGAGCTGGTTTGGTGGTGCTGAATTCTCTTAGCTTTTGCCTGTGTGTAAAGCTTTTGATTTCTCCATCGAATCTGAATGAGATACTTGCTGGGTAGAGTAATCTTTGTTGTAGGTTCTTCCCTTTCATCACTTTAAGTATATCATGCCACTCCCTTCTGGCTTGTAGAGTTTCTGCTGAGAAATCAGCTGTTAACCTTATGGGAGTTCCCTTGTATGTTATTTGTCATTTTTCCCTTGCTGCTTTCAATTTTTCTTTGTCTTTAATTTTTGCCAATTTGATTACTATGTGTCTCGGCGTGTTTCTCCTTGGGTTTATCCTGCATGGGACTCGCAGTGCTTCCTACAGTTGGGTGGCTATTTCCTTTCCCATGTTAGGGAAGTTTTCGACTATAATCTCTTCAAATATTTTCTCGGGTCCTTTCTCTCTCTCTTCTCCTTCTGAGACCCCTATAATGCGAATGTTGTTGTGTTTAATGTTGTCCCAGAGGTCTCTTAGGCTGTCTTCATTCCTTTTCATTCTTTTTTCTTTATTCTGTTCTGCAGCAGTGAATTCCACCATTCTGTCTTCCAGGTCACTTATCCATTCTTCTGCCTCAGTTATTCTGCTATTGATTCCTTTTAGTGAATTTTTCATTTCAGTTATTGTGTTGTTCATCTCTGTTTGTTTGTTCTTTAATTCTTCTAGATCTTTGTTAAACATTTCTTGCATCTTCTCGATCTTTGCCTCCATTGTTTTTCCGAGGTCCTGGATCATCTTCACTATCATTATTCTGAATTATTTTTCTGGAAGATTGCCTATCTCCATTTCATTTAGTTGTTTTTCTGGGGTGTTATCTTATTCCTTCATGTGGTACATAGCCCTCTGCCTTTTCCTCTTGTCTATCTTTCTGTGAATGTGGTTTTTGTTCCACAGGCTGCAGGACTGTAGTTCTTCTTGTTTCTGCTGTCTGCCCTCTCCCCACTCCTCTCTGATGAGCATTCTTACTCTGGCTTCTCCACCATTCTTCCCTCTTCAATTTCCCTTATGTCACTATCTTCCACCAATTCTTTGCAATTTTCTTCACGATTTCTCCTTCTCTGCCCACCCTTAGAAGTCAGTGTTTCCCAGATAGTGTCCTGCCTTTAGGATTCATCTCTTCCCTCTCACTCAGTATATTTTCCCATATGAAATATTCTCCCAAATGAAATTGCTATTTTTTTAGGTAAAATGAGATCAAATATTGGCAATTTCATATAGTTCAATCCATAATAATTTCTGGATCCCTATTTCCAGCCCTGTTATTTCTCCTAAGCTTAGTCAAATGTTCCCAGTGACCAACTGGATACTTCCAATTGGACTGCCTTAAGTCACCTCAAAATTAATACATCTCAAATGGAAGCCTTTTATCCATCACGTCCTCTACCTCAGGTATTCTTGATCTTGATTCACGGTGTCACTACTTCCGCAGTTTCCCAGGTTAGAAATTCCAGTCGTTCTTGAACTGTTCCTCTCTTTCACTTTCATAGTCAGTCTGTCACAAAGCCAGAGAATTCCACCTCACAAATACCCCTACTGTGTCATGTTAGGTCAGGCCATCACCATTGTTGACCCTTGCAGGTCACAATGGCTCCATCCATGGAATCCCTGCTTCTCATTGCACTGCATTCCAGTCCATCCTTTTTATACAACCAGAAATATCTTTCTAAAAAACCAAACCTGACCACGTGACTCTGACTCATCAAAATTCAGTTCCAACCTACATCTATGGCTCAGCTCCTGTCACTCTGACCCTCAAACCTTCCATCACAGTCATTCTGATGGAATGGCTTGTTGTTTTCTGAAACACCAGAGAGCCTCCGAGAGCCAGCTTAAAGTCCTCCTCTTATATCAAGCCTTTCCCAACTCTCCCGAACCAAGCTGGTCCTTCTCCGATTTCCAAACGTTTTGCCCTGTTTCTGTTTCTGTTCTGTTCTTTTCAGGTCACCCGGTAGTTTAATTTGTCCATTTGCATATTGGTCTTCTCCCAAAAGTTAGAAACTCAAATCGTGTGTCTGTTATGACCCACACTAGATACTTAATAAACAGTTATTGAATAATTAAATGAGATGATTGAAAGAGACTTGGGTCAAGGGTCAAATTCTAGGTTGAGATGGAGTAAGGAGTTCTCAGGTCTAGGGTTGTTTTGTGTATAAACTGATATGGCTGCCCTGGAAATCCATCTACTCTGCTTTCCCAGAATGCAAAATGAGAAAGCAAATATTCACTGTCCGTGACATTTGATTAACAAAATGTGAAATAGGAATTGAATCTCCAAAGCAAAGTTATAGTTGAGAATGTCCACATTGCCATGAAATGGTGTATTTCATTTTCAGTGGAACTGTGCAGTGTTTTGGCAATATTATTTCTATGTTCAGAGTGTATCCATTTCTTCTTTTGTTGAAGTGACTTAAGTGAGGATCCCCCTGGGATTTCAGAGGAAGTTATAGAGCAGAGAGGGTACAAATAATTTAACCTTTCATTTAGCGATTCTTGACAAATTAGAGAGACTCCCTCTTGACACAGGGTTCCAGTCTAATCTTGATGACCAGAAAGTATGGCAGCCCAAAGTTGTTGTTAGGTCACTGACCCTCAGGGTGCCAGCTGTTAGCAACACCCCCTGTTAGCCCAGAGTAGAACAGAGAAGGAAAGAGGAAACCAGATTCAAGTCGGTAGCTCAGAGTCAGTGTAAAGAGCTGAACCTGTGGCCATCTTCCCTTAGACCTGGTGGGCCCGCTGCTGCCTTGTTTGGCCCCTGCTTAACATACCGACTGCCATCCCCTGCCGCATGCTTAAGGTAGTACTCAATTAATTGTACTTTTCTGCATTTAGCGTGCTCTTTCCTGCCTCTTTGCTTTTGTTAATGCTCTTCTCTCTGCCTAGAACCCTGCCTCGGATTCCCCCATCCATTTTGATGAATGAATCCCTAATTAGGATAAATTCAGCCATCAATTCTCCAAACCCATCTCTGACCCATTCCTTTTCCTCCCCAGGGTGGGTTATGCTATTCTGAAGTTCCACCATGTACAGGTGTGCAGGTTTTTCACTGCATGCTGTCACCTGGCTGAGGAAATAAATTCCTGAGTTCCAGCCTGAGTTCCACTGCTTAGCATGTGCCTTTGGGGCTAGAATTGTCTCCTGATTCACACAAAAGCAAACTCATAGTGCCCTGTGCACATCCCCATCATGCCAGGACCATGGTGATGGTGAATATCTGTTTGTCTGTCTCCCCCACTAGACTCCTGGAGGGCCAGCTCCTAACCTAGCACAGTGTTTGGGACTGAGTAACTGTTTGTAGAAAGAAATGTTGGCTTCTAACAATTATTAAGAACTAGACACTGCTCTAGGAACTTTCGATGCCTTAAGTCATTTATTTCTATGATGATCCTGAGGATGAGGTATGATTTTAGCTTACAGAAGAGTGAAATGAAGCACCGAGTGATGAAGAAAGCTGTGTGTCTCACAGCTGGTCAGTATGGAGCCAGGATTTGCTCTCAGGCAGCCGGGCTCCGTAGCCCATTCCCCTGGCCACTGCACTGCACTGCCTCTTGATGAAGGAGAACTTGTCAGGACTCCCCTTCCTTACGTATCTCCTCCTTCTGGGAAAAGAAAAAGGTTTGCAACATGTGGGAACCCCACCTCTAATCAAGACGCTTTCCCAGGTATCCGTGTATCTCCCCTACACGATGTTATCTCCCATGCCCTGAGAGCTGGTTCCTAATGGAGTCAGCTCCTGGCTTCCTTTTCTAGAGAGCGCCATCAGTTCCATATACAGAAGGTCAGCTGTAGGGCCAGGCCTTCTGGGCAATGGTGTTTGGGTCTGAGGGTTTGCAGAAGGAGACAAGGCATGTAAGGAAGAGGGGAAAGGGAGGGGCTGGTCACAAGCAGGGTGACGGAAAGGAAAGTATGAACAATTTAGTTTAGCCACTTAGGATAATTAATATAAGAGGGTCATCTTGGAGTGGGTTGAAGAGTTTGGCCAGATGAAGTTAGGAGGGGAAGAGCACTGTGGGTGTCTGTGGGATCAGGGGATGGGGAGAAAGGAAGGAAATCAGGGGTCCCACATTAGTGGGGGGTCCCTTCCTTCAACATCTCGATTGCTGAGAATGAAAATGGAGAGAATGTGAGAACTTTCACTGGGGTCAGGAAGGGACACGTTTCAAAGTTCTCCTCAGAGAAAGGACCATCAGCAGGAGAGGGAATGCAGGGAGTGGAGGTGTTTCCAGAAGGGATGGCATAGGATTGAGGCAATGATGTAAGAATTGAGGCTCTAGGGAGGCATGGACCAAGCGTAGATGGCGAGAGACCTCTGGAAGGCTTGGGGAATGAGACGGGGCTTTGTGGTCTGACGTTCATGAGAGAAAACTCCTACCTCAGGCTCACTTTCTTGACCATATCTGAGGTCCTCAGGTGCTGAGTTACGTGTGTTCAACCATCCCTCTCTCCTGTTCTCCACCCCTCCGGGGCCGCCACACCCTTTTTAGCTGTAGAATGAGAATAAGACCTCAGAGGAGGTGTGGGGTGAAGTGAGCAGCTTCAAATAAGAAATGCCCGGCCATGGGTATGGGGTCAGGCCAGTGGTGTGGGCAGCTGTTGGTCAGGAATTTGGACTCTCCCTCTCGTCTTGACTCAGCCTGTGGCCTGTGGGTCACAGCCTGTGGGTGACTCGGTTCCTCAAACCTTGACACAGGGATAATGACACTCGCTACTTTGAGAGAGGGTATTCATTAAAGTTTGAAAACTGCATGGCGATGCATGGATGAAAGGGGTTAAAAGCAAAGTATCATTGTGACTCCTGGTAGGACGTGCCATGGGTGTTGTGATTAGATTGAAGTAGACAGATACAATCCATCTGAGAACGCAGGCCCTGTGGAGCATGGCTCTCGTGGGAGAATCTGCTGTGGGAGCCACATTGGTCCCCAGACTAACGTCAAGAGGGACGTGTGGATTTGCCTGTGGGATGTGTGTTCCGAGGGCGACACTTTCGTCTACAGTTTTGTAAACAGTCAAGACAGCTGATTCTCAAATGTCACAGATTTCAAGTTTTCCTTCAGAGACTTCACCCCCTTTCCATTCAAACCCTGCAGAGAACTTGCTGAGCGAAAACACACATCCGGGGAGCACAGCTGAGCAGTGGGTAGGGGATGAGAGACACCTTGGTGAATCAAATGCAGTACTTTTCCACCCTCCAGAGCAGCTTTCTTCAGAGGCTGGAGAATGTCAGCTTGGTTGCTCCGAGTCTCGGAAGCCTCTGCCGCCAGAGCCTCTTCCTCCTGGTCCTTGACACCCCTCCACTCCCTGGGAGCACCCTGAGACGAAAAGCCACAACGGTGTGGCTCTCACAGAGCCATGACTGCAGGGTGCTGCCCTCCTCTCTCTGTCTGACCTGTGTTGGCTGAGATCCTGGAGCGGCTTCTGCTGAATCGGTCAACATGATGTCATGTGTGAGGCTAATTTTCTGGAAATGAAAATCAAAGTCTCTTGGAGAAAATGGAATGCCTTATAGATCACAGAGGATGGCTACCCAGAAACACATGGCCACAGATGTGGAGACTTTGGCAATGGCAAGCATGGTGGACACACTTCCTCTGGGCCTCGAGGTGTGAAGAGACTGAATAATTCTTGGAAAAAAAAATTAAAACTGTGAAGTCCTGAAAAGCTTTAGGGTTTCCCAGATTTGTCAAGTTAGGCAAGAACTGGGCCATCAGATCAGGGAATTCATGCCTTCATTCAAGAGCTGTATTGATTTATTGAGCGCTTTTTGTGTGCCCAGCACAGTTCTGGGTGCTAGGATACAGCAGTGTACAAATCAGACAAAAATTCCTGTCCTTGTGGACGTCATTCTGGTGGAGAGATGTCCAAAGTGGAGGAAAATGCTTATAGCATCGCCACTTAGATGATTAATTCTGTTTCTGGCTGTCTTGCCTCTGTATGGGATTAAGACTTGGCCCAATCCCAATCCCACTGCATCCTTCTCTATAAATTAGCAAGGATAAAAATGTCTAAAATGAGGGGTGGCGGTGGTGGTTGTTTTTAACTTAGAAGCAAGGCACTGGGGTCGGGGGGAGGGGAGAGGGCTGATAGTCAAAATATTTAACAACTGGTCTAGTACCGGTGCTGAGCCATCACAGTGGATACCTGTGGTCCCTGTGGGCCATCATTAACCCTTTCGTTCCTGGGTCATACCACGGTGCAGAAGTCTGGGAGGAGGGGCTGAGATGGCTGGGAACTTCAGAGTGGGGTGCTTGGGGCATTGTCTACTTACTAAGTGGTACGGAAGTATTTCAGTATTTTAACTGCAGGAAGGCTGTGCCAGATAGTACCAGGTGAAAACCACTTCTACTCTTGAAAGTATCCAGAAAAAGGCTATGCACATGTGAGGTCCCAGTCAATTCTCATTGCTAACATATCCAACATCCAGTAGAGGAAGTACTGTTAATTAAAAATTTTGAATCTGAATGGGGACTCACTGCTACTGAGTCTCTACAATGTTATTACATGACTTTGGAAACCAAGTGGCCCCACAAGTCATCCCAAGTGGCAGCCAGGTAGAGCAGAGCTATCAGGGCCACCCAGCCCTGGTGAAAATAAAGTCTTCACTGAAATGAATGCAACAGCCCTGATGTTTTCTTCTGGATCTGCCCTTGCCTGGTCAGTGCTTGATTTACACAGGAGTTGACCAAGGAGGAAGCCACACACCTGTGGCAGGTAGACTGGAAACACTGGGCAAGGAGCATTGGACAAGCCATCCAAGTTGTAGTTGCTGGGGCGCTAGCATATTTCCGGTCTTTCCATTTCCTAACTTGTCATCATGGCTGGTAACACCCCCTGGCTTTTATTGATGGCCTAATTGGAGAGTGTCTGATGCCCAGAAGCCTTTGCTGGTTGACAGCCTTGAAAGTGATGGAAGCTATTGAACTGAGGCAAGCTGTTCTTTCTGCATCCTCTCCTTTCTCACAGGTGGAGCCTGGTGAAAAATATCTTCTCTATGGGACGCACAGTAACTCTGACGGTGGCTGGAATGATTAGAGGCTGCCCAGGAGAGTTACCCCCCACTTGAAAAGAAACATAAACATTTATAGTTGTTATATCTACTTCTTGGATTGATCCTTTGATCATTATGTAGTGTCCCTCCTTATCTCTTTATTTTAAAGTCTATTTTATCTGATACGAGTATTACTACTCCAGCTTTCCTTTGATTTCCATTTGCATGGAATATCTTTTTCCATCCCGTCACTTTCAGTCTATATGTGTCCCTAGGTCTGAAGTGGGTCTGTTGTAGACAGCATATATATGGGTCTTGTTTTTGTATCCATTTAGCCAGTCTATGTCTTTTGATTGGGGCATTTAATCCATTTACATTCAAGGTTATTATCGATATGTATGTTCCTATTACCATTTTCTTAATTGTTTTGGGTTTGTTTTTGTGGATCTGTTTCTTCTCTTATGTTTCCCGCTTAGAGAAGTTTCTTTAGCATTTGTTGTAAAGCTGGTTTGGTGGTGCTGAATTCTCTTAGCTTTTGTTTGTCTGGAAAGCTTTTGACTTCTCCATCGAATCTGAATGAGATCCTTGCTGGGTAGAGTAATCTTGGTTGTAGGTTTTTCTCTTTCATCACTTTCAGTATATCCTGCCACTCCCTTCTGGCCTGCAGAGTTTCCACTGAAAAATCAGCTGATAACCTTATGGGGATTCCTTTGTATGTTATTTTTTATTTTTCCCTTGCTGCTTTTAATATTTTTTCTTTGAATTTAATTTTTTTTAGTTTGATTAATATGTGTCTTGGTGTGTTTTCCTAGGGTATATCCTGTATGGGACTCTCTGTGCTTCCTGGACTTGGGTGACTATTCCCTTTCCCATGCTAGGGAAGTTTTTCACTGTAATCTCTTCAAATATTTTCTCAGACCCTTGAACATTCCACCCAAAAGGGGCAGAATACACTTTCTTCTCAAGTGCACATGGAACATTCTGCAGGATAGATCACATCGTGGATCACAAATCAAGCCTCAGAAAATTTAACAGAATTGAAATCCTATCAAGCATCTTTTCTGACCACAATGCTATGAGATTGGAAATCAGCTACAGGAAAAAAACTGTAAAAAACACAAATACCTGGAAGCTAAACAGTGTGCTACTAAATAACAAAGAGCTCACTGGAGAAATCAAAGAAGAAATAAAAAATATACATAGAGACAAATGACAATGAAAACATGACGACCCAAAACCTATGGGACGCAGCAAAAGCAGTTGTAAGAGGGAAGTTTATAGCAATACAGTCTCACCTCAAGCAACAAGAAAAATCTCAAGTAAACAATGTAACCCTACACTTAAAACAACTAGAGAAAGAAGAACAAAGAAAACCCAAAGTCAGTAGAAGGAAAGAAATCATAGAGATCAGAGCAGAAATAAATGAAATAGAAATGAAGAAAATAATACCAAAGATCAATAAAACTAAAAGCTTGTTCTTTGAGAAGATAAACAAAATTGATAAACCCTTAGCCAGACTCATCAAGAAAAAAAGGGAGAGGATGCAAATCAATAAAATTAGAAATGAAAAAGGAGAAATCACAACTGACACTGCAGAAATACAAAGGATTATAAGAGACTACTACAAACAACTATAAGCCAATAAAATGGACAACCATGAAGAAATGGACAAATTCTTGGAAAGGTACAATTTTCCAAGACTGAACCAGGAAGAATTAGAAAATATAAACAGACCTATCACAAGTAATGAAATTGAAACCATAATTAAAAATCTTCCAACAAACAAAAGTCCAGGACCAGATGGCTTCACAGGTGAATTCTATCAAACATTTAGAGAAGAGCTAACACCCATCTTTCTCAAACTCTTCCAAAAAATTGTGGAGGGAGAAACACTCCCAAATTCATTCTACAAAACCACCATCACCCTGTTACCAAAACCAGTAAAAGATATCACAAAAAAAGAAAATTATAGACCAATATCACTGATGAACATAGATGCAAAAATCCTGAACAAAATACTAGCAAACAGAATCCAACAGCACATTAAAAGGATCATACACCATGATCAAGTGGGATTTATCCCAAGGATGCAGTATTCTTCAATACATGCAAATCAATCAATGTGATACACCATAGTAAAAAACTGAAGAATAGAAACCATATGATCATCTCAATAGATGCAGAAAAAGCTTTTGACAAAATTCAACACCTATTTATGATAAAAACTCTCCAGAAAATGGGCATAGAGGGAACCTACCTCAACATAATAAAGGCCATATATGACAAACCCACAGCAAGCATCATACTCAATGGTGAAAAACTGAAACCATTTCCACTAGGATCAGGAACAAGACAAGGATGTCCACTCTTGCCACTCTTATTCAACATAGTTTTGGAAGTCCTAGCCACAGCAATCAGAGAAGAAAAAGAAATAAAAGGAATACAAATTGGAAAAGAAGACGTAAAACTGTCACTATTTGCCGATGACATGATACTATACATAGAAAATCCTAAAGATGCCACCAGAAAACTACTAGAACTAATCAATGAATTTGGTAAGGTTGCAGGATACAAAATGAATGCACAGAAATCTCTGGCATTCCTATACACCAACAACGAAAAATCAGAAAGAGAAATTAAGGAAACACTCCCATTTACCATTGCAACAAAAAGAATAAAATACCTAGGAATAAAACTGCCTAAGGAGGAGAAAGACTTGTACTCAGAAAACTATAAAACACTGATGAAAGAAATCAATGATGACATAAACAGATGGAGAAATATACCATGTTCTTGGATTGGAAGAATCAATATTGTGAAAATGACTATACTACCCAAAGCAATCTCAGATTCAATGCAATCCCTATCAAACTACCAATGGCATTCTTCACAGAAATAGAACAAAAAATCTTACAGTTCGTATGGAAACACAGAAGACCCCGAAAAGCCAAAGCAATCTGGAGAAAGAAAAACGGAGTTGGAGGAATGAGGCTCCCTGACTTCAGACTATACCACAAAGCTACAGTAATCAAGACGGTATGGTACTGGCACAAAACCAGAAATATAGATCAATGGAACAGGATAGAAAGCCCAGAGATAAACCCACATACCTGTGGTCAACTAATCTATGACAAAGGAGGAAAGAACATACAATGGAGAAAAGACAGCCTCTTTAATAAGTGGTGCTGGGAAAACTGGACAGCTACATGTAAAAGAATGATTAGAACACTCCCTAACACCATACACAAAAATAAACTCCAAATGGATTAAAGACTTAAATGTAAGACCCAACACTATAAAAACCTCTTAGAGGAAAACATAGGAAAAACCCTCTTTGACATAAACCACAGCAAGATCTTTTTGACCCACCTCCTAGAGTAACAGAAATAAAAACAAAAATAAACAAATGGGACTTAATTAAACTTAAAAGCTTTTACACAGCAAAGGAAACCATAAACAAGACAAAAAGACAACCCTCAGAATGGGAGAAAATATTTGCAAATGAAACAAGAGACAAAAGATTAATCTCCAAAATATACAAACAGCTCATGGAGCTCAATATCAAAAAAACAAACAATCTAGTTAAAAAATGGGCAGAAGACCTAAATAGACATTTCACCAAAGAAGACATACAGATGTCCAAGAGGCACATGAAAAGATGCTCAACATCACTAATTACTAGAGAAATGCAAATCAAAACTACAATGAAGCATCACCTCATGCCAGTCAGAATGGCCATTATCAAAAAAGCTATAAACAATAAATGCTGGAGTGGGTGTGGAGAATAGGGAACCCTCTTGCACTGTTGGTGGGAATGTAAATTGATACAGCCACTATGGAGAACAGTATGGAGGTTCGTTAAAAAACTAAAAATAGAACTGCCATATAACCCAGCAATCCCACTACTGGGCATAGACCCTGAGAAAACCATAATTCAAAAAGAGACATGTACCACAGTGTTCATTACGGCACTGTTTACAATAGCCAGGACATGGAAGCAACCTAAATGTCCATCGACAGATGAATGGATAGAGAAGATGTGACACATATATACAATGGAATATTACTCAGCCATAAAAGGAAACGAAACTGAGTTATTGTAGTGAGGTGGATGGACCTAGAGTCTGTCATACAGAGTGAAGTCAGTCAGAACGAGAAGAACAAATAGCATATGCTAACATATATATGGAATCTAAAACAAAAAAAAATGGTACTGATGAACCTAGTTGCAAGGCAGGAATAAAGAGGTAGACATAGAGAATGGACTTGTTGACATGGGGTGGGAGGGCGAAGCTGGGGTGAAGTGAGAGTAGCATCGACATATATACACTACCAAATGTAAAATAGTTGGCTGGTGGGAAGCAGCAGCATAGCACAGGGAGATCGGTGCTTTGCGATGATCTAGACGGGGTGAGATAGGGAGGATGGGAGGCTCAAGAGGGAGGGGATATGGGGACATGTGTATGAATATGGCTGATTCGCTTTGTTGTGCAACAGAAACTAACACGGTATTGTGAAGCAATTATACTCCAATAAAGATCTATTAAAAAAAAAAGGAAAAGAGGGCTTCCCTGGTGGCGCAGTCCGCCTGCCGATGCAGGGGACATGGGTTCGTGCCCCGGTCCGGGAAGATCCCACATGCTGCGGAACGGCTGGGCCCGTGAGCCATGGCCGCTGAGCCTGCGCGTCCGGAGCCTGTGCTCTGCAACGGGAGAGGCCACAACAGTGAGAGGCCCGCGTACCGGAAAAAAAAAAGAGACATAGCCTAATCTCATCACATTGGCTAACAAATTACATGTGGAAGAGGGATGTCATTCACTCATACCTTTTTCTAAGGCAAATGCCCCACCTAGGACCCCTCTTGGGTACCCACTTTTGGGTCACATGACCATCAGGGACCAGAGGACCCTGGGGAAGTTAATTCTTAGACTTGCCAGAATGCTGTGACATGGCACACAGAGAGCTCGGCCAGTCTGGTTTTGCCTCTTGGGAACGTGACCTGGGAACTATTGAGAATCTGGGAGGGGGACAGGTGGCTGCTGTGGCTGACAGCCACTGGGTGGAGTCAGAGTAGGGGTGCCCGGGGAATTCGTGGCTTGGCAGGTCAGATGGTGGGGAGGGTGCAGGGAAGAAACCAGGCGGCACTGTGGTGTACCTGCTTCATTGCTCCAGTCGGCCATAATGAGTGAGCATCCACTATGCGTCAGGCACTCTGGCAGGCGCTGTTGATCCATCAGGGAACACAGCAGACGAACATCCCAGCCCCTGTGGAGTGACATGCACGTCGGGAGACATAAAATAACCAAGGAAAGAAGAAATTTTACATTAGTGACAAGTGCTGGGGAAGTTTAGAAACCATGCAGGGAAAATAAGGAGGAGGAATAGATGAAATAGGATCGGTAACATTTAGACATCTGATTGATGATGGATAGATGGGGCTTCATTATACTATTTTTGAGGATGTTTAAAATTTTTCATAACCCCCAGATTTTAAAAGCATGCAGGTACGTTGGACAGGAAGTATCACGGTCAGGGGAGGCCTCACTGAGAAGATGGCATGTGAGCAAAGACCTAAAAGAAGTGATAGCAGGTAACAGGGGATGAGCGTTCCAAGCAGAGGGAGTAGCAAGTGCAAGATCCCTGAGGCAGGAGTGTCCCTGGGGTGTGGAAGACCACAAGGGGGCAGCATGGCTCCAGCAGAGTGACGGAGGGGGAAGCAGTGGGTGAGGGAGGGCATGAGAGTCATACTGGGTCCGTGGTCGCAGTAGTAACTTTGTCTTCTCTCTGAGTGAGATGGGGAGTCACTGGAGCATTTTGAGCAGAGGGATGGCATCATCTGACACAAGTTTTAGCAGATCTTGGAACTTTTTGGAGTGAAGATCCATTCATTCTTCCCTCTGGAGTCCACTGAGTGTCCTTGAAGGCAGGACCACATCTCAGCACTTCCGCAACCTAGCTCTATTATAGCCCCTGTTCTCGGATGGCCTTGGAACTCCACTTCTTTTTTTTTTTTTTTTTTTTTTTTTTTGCGGTACGCAGGCCTCTCACTGTTGTGGCCTCACCCGTTGCGGAGCACAGGCTCCGGACACGCAGGCCCAGCGGCCATGGCTCACGGGCCCAGCCGCTCTGTGGCATGTGGAATCTTCCCAGACTGGGGCAGGAACCCACGTCCCCTGCATCTGCAGGCAGACTCTCAACCACTGCGCCACCAGGGAAGCCCTCCACTTCTTTTTTATTTTTCAAGTATTCCCATAAGAAATCTCCTTTATTTGACTTCACTTCAGTGGGTATCTTTTCCTCAAATTGAAACAGACCACAAGGACAGCCACTTTTTCTTCCGTGGCTCCTGCTCCTGGAGAGCAGACAGGTGTACAGAAGGTGTGCTTGGGCTGTCCTTCACCTCAGCTCCGGAGGTGAGGGGAGCAGGTCCCAGCTCCGGAGGTGAGGGGACAATACCACAAAGCCTAGTCAAGACGACACTTATCTCTGATTTCATAAGCCCTCAGGTGGTCTAAATTTCAATGGTATTTCCACTGGGAAACTTTAAGACAAAAAGTACACTTGAACCCAAACCAAATTTAGATCTCTTTATTTTAGAATCTCATGTTATGAAAAATAATAAAATCCTAAGACATTCCCTCCACTCCTCAAGTACTGAAATGTGAACTTCTACCCAGAAGTTAAGAGGTATAACCAACTGAGTAAAGGTGCCCATTAAGGAGAAGAGCTTATTCTCTGCTGCATTTGGTGGTTGAATAAGGGGCCTTTCTTTAGAGTCTTATTTTACTTGGCATTTATCATGTCAATAAGGCTGAAGAACTACTATCTAAAAATAGCACCTAGCACTGAATCTGTCAGGTTTCCAAGCCCTCCAGTCTCTGAAGCCAGCTCCTCTCTTCACTCCCACCTAAAACTCAAAAAACCACCTGCATTGCTTTCGTGTGGGCCTTGCCCACACATCACCAAATCCAGGCTCACCCTTGGGAATGTGCTGCACGTGACCTCCTCACCTGAGAATGTCACAAAACCTGTTTGCTAGAGAGCTTGCACGCTCTTACTGATGAATGAACAAGTGTGAGCTGGACAGCTTCTTCTAATGACATTATTTGCCTGTAGAATTCTTTTGTCCTCAGGATGGATGAGACAAATGCTACATTTTTTTTTTCATTATAAAAGTTTTACTGAGAAAGGGAAATTTTTTTAAAGATTTTTTTTTAATCCACTGGACTCTTTTTACCTTGTGATAGAAAGACCCGTCCCAGCATCAAGGCTCATAGCATGTCTGTAGTGTTTATATTTGGTACTGTGTATTTCCCTCACTGCTGTTATCTGTAATCATTTACTATCTCTTAACTACATCTCCCCCATGAGATTGGCCAATTTTATCAACCTTATTTTATAGAGAATTGGTGGGATCAAATGCTTTACCACCATCATATGGGTGCAGGGTAACTTCAGAATTAGACAGGGCGCCGCTCAGCGCCCTGTTCTTGGGCTGGGAACCAGCATGGCTAAGTCCTTGTACACGTGTGGTCCCAGGCAACCTAGCATGGATGTTGTTCCTTGATCAACGTTATGTCCTTCTCTAGAATATGATAGGAACGTAGGGAGAAGAGGGCTCTCGTCTATCCTGTAGGCACGTTCTATTTTTTTCTTTGACTCAGCTTAAACACCCACGCTTAGGGAGGCAAAATTGCAGGACGGTCCCCAGAAGTGAGGGCTCCTTTGTGGCAAGGGCATTCTTTCTTCCAGTCAAGAGGGTATTAAAAAGGGCGCTGGGAGAGATTATTCTCCTGATTTTTTTTTTTTTTGGCTGCCTTGGGGCTTAGTTGCTGCACGCGGGCTTTCTCTAGTTGCGGTGAGTGGGGGCTACCCTTCGTTGCGTTGCATGGGCTTCTCATTGCGGTGGCTTCTCTTGTTGCAGAGCACCAGCTCTAGGCACGTGGGCTTCAGCAGTTGCGGCACGCAGGCTCAGTAGTTGTGGCTTGCAGGCTCTAGAGCACAGGCTCAGTAGTTGTGGCACATGGGCTTAGTTGCTCCACAGCATGTGGGATCTTCCCGGACCAGGGCTCGAACCCATGTCCCCTTCATTGACAGGTGGATTCTTAACCACCGTGCCACTAAGGAAGTCCCTGTTCTCCTGATCCTGCAGCAAGTTTAGCTCCAGAAGAATGGCCTAGGTATTGAGAATGGCTCAAATGTGACTTTGCCTCTACCTTTCATTCCATCTGAAGTACATAAATTATAATAATCTCAGTTTATTACTGTGAGCAGGGAAACAATGAGAACTAACAGCCTATTCAGAGCTGCCAAAACCTTTCTCAAGAAGCAAACTGGTTCTCAAAGGATGGTCAGCTAATAATACGTTCTGTAAATACCTGCCACTTTATTAATATGCCAAAAGCCAAATTAATTTGTCCCATGAAGGTCACCCACAGGTTGAACCTGATTTTCTTCACTGTGGTGTGGTTTTTTAATTCAAGACAATTAAAATGGAGATCATTTTCTCCTGACTCTTTATGGGAGTATGATTGTCATTTTACTTCCTGAATTAGCTGCTGTAACAAGTAGACCAAACCTTTTTCATGGTTAACATAATAGGAATTTATTTCTCCGTCACTTCCGGCATGGCAGGTGTCTTTCCTCCATTTGATGATCCTGAGACCCAGGGCTCTTTTATCTCCCGACATCCCCTGGGCCTTAGCGTTATCCACATCAAGCTGGCAGAAGGGTAAGGAGGATGTGAAAAAGGTACACCCACTTCTTAAAGCCTTGACCTAGAAGGACAGAAGTTGTTTCTGCTTATATTCTTTAGTGAGAACCAGTCACATGGCCACACTTAGAGATAAACAAAGCTGGGAAATGTGGTCCCTGGCTGGGCAGCCAATATTCAGTGATAACTCTATACCGTGAAAGGGGGGAGTAAAATGTTGGAGGACACGTAGCCATCTCTGTCCCATTTCCTTCAGTAATCAAAGTAATTCATGTGGATAATTTTCTGTGGTACTTTCAAACTTGGTGCCATCTTAGATGCCCACGTTTTACATTCTGCCTGTTATACAAAATCTTCACGTGTCCGTGAGAGCAAGCACCACTGGTGCATACCTATTGTGTGTGAATTCAGGCCTGTCGGGGCCTGCCCAGAAGGCTGGAAGGAATTCTGTTTGCGGGAGATCTGGATGAGCTTCGAGGAGAGACAGTGTGTGGCTGGGCTAGGCATGAAAATAGGAATCCTTTACCTTGCCAGATGGTGAAGTGGATGAGGAAGGAATCACTATGAGAGAAGAAGATGGCCTGAAACTTCTAGGTCTGCAGATTCTGAAAGGAAGGGTGGGGATGGCTGGACAGGATAGAAATAGAGGGAGATGATTGAGGACAGCACTACTGCCTCTTATTACTATCGAGGATCAAACCTCCTACTCAGCTTCCTCTTCACACATGACTTTACTCTTCCGCTGTCTTCAACGTATAACTTCATTCTTCTAGGAAACACTTGGCCAGGGAGATAAAAGAACAGATAACTTTATTGATCATTGTAGGAACTTCCTGCAAGACCTATCTATTCTTTAATTAAAAAAAGCATCCCATGACAGTTTATACCCTAAGACTCTTTGAGTCTCTTGCCTCAAAATCCTTGCCTTGTTCTGTCCACCAATCCTAAATTGTATCATGATCCTTCCTCAGTCTTGACCATACCCCTACTTTGAAACATCTGTCTTAAGCCAGACTTCAAAATCTCAGTAAATATATCTCCTTAGGTCTTCCTGCTCAGAGGTGCTACTAAGACTCTGAGGAAAAGTGCTCTCCTTTCCTGCGGTAAGCAATACACTCAGCTTATGTTTGTTTTTGTGATATTTTGTGTAGCCAGCATTCCACAATATCTCCTGGTCTGGAGGATTTGTGCCAACTTCCAAAGGGAAGGGGAACTGTAATAAAATAAAAATTGTACTCAAATGAAAAAGTGGTCCCATTGGCAGCTCCAAGCCACTGAGTAGGCCCAACTGTCTCATATTTTGGCTTACAAAAGATCTTTTTAAAAATGGTGGGGGGCTTCCCTGGTGGCGCAGTGGTTGAGAGTCCGCCTGCCGATGCAGGGGACATGGGTTCGTGCCCCGGTCTGGGAGGATCCCACATGCCACAGAGCGGCTGGGCGCGTGAGCCATGGCCGCTGAGCCTGCATGTCCGGAGCCTGTGCTCCGCGGCGGGAGAGGCCACAGCAGTGAGAAGCCCGCATACTGCAAAAAAATAAATAAATAAAAAATAAAAATTAAAAAAATGGCGGAAAACAGACCTCACCCCTAGACAGTGATTCAGAAAAAGACTGTGATTCAGAGAAACACAACAAGGTAATTAGAGGAGCTACAGGACAGCCAGGAGGCGATGATCCTTGCAGGGGGAATCTTGAGGGTAGAGAGTGGCAGAAGATAGGAGAAAAGTAAGTGCTTCCTGAAAGCACACTCAAGACATCTCAGGGGCTCTTGAACAGGCAGTGATCATGATTTCGTGAATGGGACCCTTAGCCTAGATTCCTAGTTACTTTTCTGTATGCAGTGCTCCCCAAGCCTGGGGATGCGTGTCTGGGCATGGAAGGCTGGCATCTAGGAGACCTGGTTGTAAGAGTAGAGTCCCCTGTGATCTGGGCCATGGGGAGAAAATGGAGGAAGGGAAGGGAAGACTGTGATACCCAAATAGGAAGGAGTTGGGACCAGAGGAGAACAGTCTACCAGGAAAGAAACTGCTTTTTTCTTGATGAGCTGAGATCTTATGAGCCCTAAGGACCCCTCCCACAATAGGATTGTGGACCAACATCCAATTCTGGGCTGGGTTAGGAACGGAGGAAAGAAAATGTGGAGGATTTATAATCTCAGCAGGGTAAAGATTTGCATTAAATGCCTCTGATAAAAACTGCACTTTCCCTGAGAAAATTATCAGGCCATCAGTCATTCACACTATAAGCTAAATTAGTGAATCAGCTACTTTCCTTCTGATATTTACAAGGGGAGGGAGAAAATTCAAGTTTGTATGAGGATAGGGGAGTAGGGTGGTAGAAGGGTGTGTGGGGAAGGAGATGGAAAGGTTGTGTGGAGCTCCACACACTTCAGAAGAAGTCGGGTGTGACAGGATGTTGTAATGGGGCCCTGAAGCCAGAGGAAGTAGTGTGACATTCAACATGTGTGTGTGGGATGTTCACAGATGAGAAAGGGACCAAACAATCCTACTTGCAAATTTATTTTCTAGGCCAGACATCCTGCACCTTTCATCTCATATTGGCTAGAGTGTTTAATTTGTAGGGTGGGGATATTTGTTTAGCACTGAGCTGAATACCTGAAAAATGAACATTTTATTTTAAAGTCAGTTAGGAAAAGAAATATTAAGAATAAAACCGAGAGACCTCAAAGGTCTGAGCTTTATCTGTAAGGAGAGCAGCCCTTTTTTTCTTTAAGTGGGATAGATTATCTGCTTGGGAATGTGAAGCCTCTTCACTCTCCAACCCAACTGCTGAGAAAGCTACACGGAAAATGGAGAAGCTGAGTCTGTCCTTGGAGAGCCCTGATGATGTGCAGAGGAGCTTTTGGTTAAATGTTTTGAGCCCTGGTGAGAACTGTAAACTCCCCTTTCTCCTAGTTTCTCTGCTGTAAAACAGAGAAAAAGAAAAACAAGGGTCAGAGGGTTATTTCACTTGGAGAAGATCCCAGGAAGGACCAAGTAATTCATCAGGTGGAGCAGATGTGGTCCAGAAAAAAAGCTTTGCCAGAGAAAATCCATCTGAAGAGCCTTATCTTTGTTGATAGCTGGCCTGAAGGACACCCCAGGATTCCTTTACCCTCTGAAAGTGACACATCATCACCTGCATCTTCAGCCTCTTTACAGTCAGAATTTCTTTACTTACCAAATATATAGAATATAGAAAATTTTGCATTAAAAATAACATTTATTGAACTTACCTTTAATATAGAGAAGTATGAAGAGATAAACAAAAGGTAAGGCTATAATCTCACTTTTGATAAAACAGATCAATGAACAAACCTATCCATGGTCACAAGATACAAATATACAGAAAGGCCTAATTTGTGCTTTATTTATTCAATTCCTGATTGATGGGCACATTCTATATGTCCTCCCTCCCCCAACTTTTTTTTTTTTTGGTATTATAAATTTTGCTGCTATGAATATCCTTGGATGAACATCTTGGTGAACTTTCATTCAGATACCCAGAGGGCAAGTTCCTGGCACTAAGGAGTTAAGGGAAATGTATAAGAATCATGACAGGTCATAGCTACCCTTTATTGAACAACTACTTTGAGCTGAGAAAAATTCTAGATATTATTTTTAATCCTCACAATAACCTTGCAAGGTCTTTATTTGTGGTCACAGGGGAGGGTGATCTGAAATTCAGGTAGGAGGAGGGTCCTGCCTTAGGTAACAGAGCTGCCAGTGGCAGAGCTGGAATTCGGTCCCGAGTCCTTCTGACTTGGAACTGACATGGCCATCTAAAGGTTACAGATAACATTCAAGAGGAGATCATGAAACTTTGTCAAAGGCCTTGACAATCTCCTAGCCTAAAGCTTTCAGTTTCATATGTGGCAGGGAGACTTCAAGCTTAGTGTTTTGCCAAAGGCCACGGAGCTAGGTTGGACCCAGGACCTGCCTTCCAGGACAAAGCCCTTTCTAGTTCACTAGTGGGTTTGCATGTTTGGGGCCACAGATGCTCTTCTAAGGAAAAGCGTGTATGAAGCATAGAAATTCAGAGCTGCTCTGTTTGAAGGGAAGAAGGCCCAGTGCCTGTCTCTCCTTTGTTCTCCACCTATTCTGTCTCTGTCTCGGCACCTCTGGGGAGCACGGTTTGAAAACCACCCGTCTATACCACAGCTGCCTTCTGTGGGCAGAGTCGATAATCCGTGTTGTACTGGACAACCTCCAAAGCCCTGACTTGATCCTCCATATGGCTGTGTAGGGCCTGGGGGGGCCATCCTTCGTGCTGCAGTTCCCTTGGCCTCGTCCTCCTGCCTTGGGGAGGCCTTGTGATGGGCCTGTTCGTGCTTCTTGCTCTTGGACAGGCTATTTCAGATGTATTTAGGACTTTACAACCCACAATAGTGGGTTGTAAAAACCCACTATTACTAATCCTAGAAAAAGAGAGTAAAAGTATAAGAAGAAATAATCAAAACATTTTAAAATGTGAAACTGTCTTCTTCTGCCTGGGGTGGCGTCAGCGGAGGAGTACAGCTGCTAAACTGACAAGCGCGGTAAGTTTTCTTGGGCCGGATGCACCACGAGAAGATGGGTAAAAACACCAGGAGCCATGCTTCTATAAAAGAAGACAAACAGGAAATTTGATATGAATCATCAGAAAGCAGACTGTGCAAAGAGGGGCCGTGCGGCTTCATCAGAGTTGAAATGCGTGGTGCTGTGTCGTTTAGGGCAACGGACGGGAGAAAGCACATTCGCCAGGTCTAAGATAGAGACGCGGGGTGGCTGGGTTGACCTGAGCTGAAATTAACAGATTCCGCTGCTGGAGGTGGGACAGTTTAGGAAATTGAAAATGAACTTCAGCTTTGGGCACTGTGAGATGAGGCCATACTGATGCATCAGTAACGTCAGGTGTTCTGTGTCTGAGGTGCTGTGAAAACCTTCTGCAGACCATACGGCCTCAGCTCATTTTCTGGTCATTTATCCACCAATTTCTGTCCCCTGCCACTGTGGGAGCTGGGAGGCAGTTAGCCTTTTCATCCTTGTTGGCAGGCACAGAGTAATCAGAGTTACACAAAGTTAAGCATGGTTCTGATCAGAAAGACCACCATCTGATGTGGGTGAAGCTGCCTGCACTCCTGGGCCCTGTGTGTGGGTCCCATGGGCCCTAGCCTTCTACTCTAACTGGCTTCCCACACGTGTAGGAGGTAAGGGGGAAAGGTGGGAACAGGTCATCTAGGACTGTGATGCCGTCTGAAAGCTGGAGCGCCCCGAACACTGAGAGAGGCCAGGGTTCCTTTTCTCCAAAATGGAATTCTGGAGGCAACACTGCCTTTGGCTCGCACCAGCTTGCCGTCCCAGCCTCAGAACTGACAGCTTTCGCAGGCCCGTGGATGAAAGCTTGTGATGCCAGTAAGAAGAGCTTCAGGTGGTTCTGAAGATGTTCAAGTCATTTCCCACGAAGACATTAACAAATGCCGCAGGCTGAAACGAAGGCAGAGAGGGAAAGTGTGGTAGAAAAGTGGTGTAGCTGCTGTGGAAACCAGTTGGGTAGTTCTTCAAAAAGTTAAACAGGGCTTCCCTGGTGGCGCAGTGGTTGAGAGTCCGCCTGCCGATTCAGGGGACACGGGTTCGTGCCCCGGTCCGGGAGGATCCCACATGCCACGGAGCGGCTGGGCCCGTGAGCCATGGCCGCTGAGCCTGCGCGTCCGGAGCCTGTGCTCTGTAATGGGAGAGGCCACAACAGTGAGAGGCCCGCGTACCGCAAAAAAAAAAAAAAAAAAAGTTAAACACAGAATTACCATATTGATCCAGCAATGCCAATCCTAGGTATATACCCCCAAAGAAGTGAAATCAGGGACCTAAACAGATACTTGTAGAGTAATGTTCATAGTAGCATTACTCACAACAGGCAAAAAAGTGGAAACAACCCAGATATCCATCGACAGATGAATGGATAAACACAATATAGTATATACGTACAATGGAATATTATTCAGCCTTAAAAGGGAATGAGTTTCTGACACGTACTGTAACACGGATGTGCCTTGGAGACATTACACAACATGAAATAAGCCAGACACAAAAGGACAAATATTGTATGATGCCACTTGTATGTGATACCTAGATCGGATGAGGTCGTAGAGAAAGTAGATGACAGGTTCTCAGGGGCTGAGGGAGGAGGGGATGGGGGGTTATTGTTTAACGGGTACAGAGTTTCTGTTTGAGATGATAAAAAAAAGTCCTGGAGGTGGGTAGTGGTGACGGTTGCACAACAATGTGGATATGCTAATGGCACTGAATTGTACACTTAAAATGAGGAAAATGGTAAATTTTACGTTGTGGATAGTTTACCACGATAAAGGAAAAGAAGTGTACAGCCAGACTGCTCATCATGACACACATCGTGCCCCTCCTGCTCTGGCACTGTTGGTGGTTCCCTTCTTCCCCTCCAACTCAGATACAGCACCTCAGCCTGGGACAAGAGCGCCAGCTGGGCTGCAGGCGGCCTGCCTCCTCAGGAAAGCCATGCTCCCGTTTACTTCTCTGGCCCTGCTGTGCTGCTCCCAGCCCCATGTGCTCCCACCTCTGCTCGCAGCCTGCAGGCAGAAGGGTCTAAGCCCCACTCTTCACCAAGAGATCTTTGCCGTCTACATCAGTGCTTTGGGCTATATCTTTTAGGAATTTCTCTGAGAGTTGGAGCCTGTGCTACGATCTTAACGCTGAATTATACATTGTCTTGTAGCAGTGTCTGCCTGTGTAACGACTGTGGGTCACCATCTAGATTTTACTTTGGATCTAGAGTAAAGGACAGAAGTGGAAATGCAGCAAACAATAAAGAAATGCTTTGTGACTTGCCTGGAAACAATAACGCCGCTGATTTTTATGTCAACTCCGGCCTCTGTATTGCCTTTGGGATTGGTCTGTGTGGAATGAATTGCAGCTTACAAAGTCAGGACTAAAGAAGGGACAGGTGAACATAAATAGGAGAATTAGGAAAGGAATAATAGGAGTCAGCCAGCCTGCACTCTGGTTCATGGGTGATGGCCTTCGACTAGAATAGTATCACTCTTTGAGTAGCAGTTCTAGAAATCTCAGCATCAAGAGAAGCTGTAATTGCTTACAGTGTAATCTGCTTTGTTGTCTTGTCATTTTATTCCTTACCCGTTTTATATTCTGGGCACAGAACCAGCTGGGAAGGATACCAACACGGTGGTGTCAGTAGTGGTGGCTCACTGCAGGTATGATCTGTTTAAACTTTGGCTTTTATTTAGGTCCTTCTTCTTGTACATGATGGGTCACTTGGAAAGAAGTGATTCCATTGGGTAGTTGAGGAAGGGAAGGTGTAGGAACAGGGGAAGTATTTAAAGGTCACCAAGTATGCAGTACTTCACAACCAAATTCAAATTAATTTGAAGCACCTTGGGTAATTTGCTTTTTTCCCTTTTTTACTTCTGTCTGTGTAACGAAGGGCAACGTACTTGCAGGCCCCTGCATCCTGACATACCTGGCCTGGGTGTGACCAAGCAGATTTCCCTGCCGCCGCAGCCTGCAAGTTGCTTCCCCTACGGTGGAGAGGAGAGGCCGTCAGGCCTTCCCCCGCCCGACTTCGAGATGAGGTTGGAGTGTAACGAACAGCGACCTCCAGTGTGTGGTTCAGGATTTGCGTTTGGCTAAGAGCACAGAATGAAAACAGCAGAGATGGGAATGCTTCTAAAATTCCCTGCAAACAAAGACGAGATAGACGTTTCCTTACTGTTTTCCCTGGTAGAGAAGATCAGGACTGAAGTTTTGTTTCACTTGCATCGCGCACAACCATCAGTGCTGGAGATGCTACTCAAAACGTTGTCTTTTTATTTCTCCAGCAGATTTCCTCCAAAAAGATCACTGGGATTTGTTTTTCCTAAGCCTTATTGGTTACCTTTAGAGTTCACTCCGGATGGCATCAACCTCTCTGACTGTGGGGTGTGTATGCCAGCTGGAGGGAGGGTTGAACGGGAGAGGTTGGAGTGGGGAGCTCAGAAAGGGGCGACGGGCAGTGTCTGTGGGGAAGGTCAGGGGCCCCTGCTCACCCTTCCTTGGTGACAGTGACTCTCAGAAGGTGGCCGGCTCTCCACTTCTTTTTTTTTTTTAAAAGAAGATGTTGGGGGTAGGAGTTTATTAATTAATTAATTTATTTTTGGCTGTGTTGGGTCTTCGTTTCTGTGAAGGGCTTTCTCTAGTTGTGGTGAGCGGGGGCCACTCTTCATCGCGGCGTGCGGTCCTCTCACTGTGGCGGCCTCTCTTGTTGCGGAGCACAGGCTCCAGACGCGCAGGCTCAGTAGTTGTGGCTCACGGGCCTAGTTGCTCCGCGGCATGTGGGATCCTCCCAGACCAGGGCTCGAACCCGTGTCCCCTGCATTAGCAGGCAGATTCTCAACCACTGCGCCACCAGGGAAGCCCCACTTCTTCTCTTGGCTATTGGCTATTGAAGACTTCTTTCCCCTGACCTGGTACTTCAATAACAGTAATCAGCCAGAGAGGGTTCCTGCCCTGTCTCTGTTCTCTCCTTGTCTTCTGCCCCTCCCACTCTTCTGAAGCCAGGTTCTGAGTCTCAAGGGTGATGTTTAGGCCAAGTTAGCTCACACGCTGATGGTGTTCATTCCCTCTGAAAAACGGGGCCAAAGGGTGATCTCCAAACTCTGTCAGGAGCCAGAGGGAGGGTCTTCAGAGAAAGGCTAAAATCACAGTTCCTGGCCCATGACCTTGCTGTTTTTGTGATGGGAATAGGGATTTGGGGGTGGGGGAGGGAATATTTTCCTGTAACTTCAACCCATTGAAGGCTGATACAGTCACAGTACACATTTGCAGTAATAACTGGGCTTGCCCTGCTACTGCCTTTTAACAAAACTTCAGGGTGGAAATGCTGCCTTTTACTGTTGTTTTTAAAGTTGTGAGCACATCCCTGTGCTTGGGCTTCCCTGGTTTCATGAGGGCTTCCTCCACCCTACATGTTTAGATCTAGGACCTAAGCAATTGCTTCAGGTGGAAACCGTCCTTCGAGTTGACAGGCTAGAGCCATAGACTCAGGCCAACCTTGGCCATGTGTTCCCTTAACATCACACTTATCTGCCAGGAGTGGGAGTGACAGATGAGGATGAGCCCGTGAACAAGGTGAAAAGAAGATGAAGGGAGTGGGGGAAATCACATGACCAGGTAGAGCCGGGGAGGCCTGTGTGGGTACTGGATTGGTCCAGCAAGTTTTCCCAGGTGGCCTGGCTGAGCATGTGGTACAGCTTAGGAACAGGTTTGGGGCAAGAAGAAGGTCAGGCCAAGGGGGAGGGACACAATGAAGAGGCAAAGTGGGCAGAGCTCCCTGTCCTTGGATACAAAGGGTCAACACTTTGGCTCTATCTTTGGTGATGTGGAAAGCTGCTAGAATCCCAGCCCAAGATGGGTAAGAAAAGTAAAATAAGAATGCTGATTCAATAAAAAACAATGCCAACAGGGGAAGATAATTCTGGCTGAGGTGGCAAGGGTCAGTGGAGGAGGGTAGTAGATTTAGAGGGAAGGAGTCTGGGGTGGAAGACGGTTCCCATGGGAAATGACCAGTGTCTGTTCTCAGGCTGTGACGGTACAAAAAGAAAGGTAGGAAGGCTAAATATCGAGAGACAAAAGTGACAGCAGGATTTGTGAATGGATTAATAAAGACTAAAAATGAATTAAAGATTTCTCTGAAGTTCTCTGTCATGGAGTTGGCGAAATGGTGTTATTGATGAAGTGGGCACTCAGGAAGGGCCACCTTTTTCTGGAGGTGGATGGTGATCCAGGTAAGGATTGTGCCTTGGAAGCAGAGCCCTGCTGGAGAAAGGCTGGGCTCATTTCCAATTCTCACTCTTCCCCCTTCGACACTCCTTTGCCTCTGCCTGGCATAGCTCCATTCATGCGAAATGCGCGTTCACCCAGCAGATGCTAATGGCAGTTTCAGGGCTTCTCTCCTTCCTCAAACCTCCAAACTGCCTTCTGCATCTCATCCTCCCACCAGTCACCGGCCAGAGCAGGTGAAGGCACAGTTAGTTTTGGTTCTCCCATGACTTGTAAGCTCTTCGGGGGAAATGAACCACATCTCATGTGTCCTTTATTTTTCATAGTCTATTGCTTGGCATGTCACTGAACACCTAGCGTGTTCTTTATGTGCCTGTGTCACTCAGGGTTCTTCAGAGAATACACACAAAGGGATTTACTTTAAGAATTGGCTAACATGATTGTAGGGTTCTGGAAAGTCCTAAATCTGCAGGGCAGGCAGCAGGCAGGAAGCTCAGGCGGAAGTTGATGTTACAGTCTTGAGGCAGAATTTCTTCTTTGAAAACCCTCAGTTTTTGCTCTTAAGGCCTTCAGCTGATTGGATGAGCCTCACCCACATTATCCAGGGTCATCTCCTTTACTTAAAAGTCAACTATTGTAGATGTTAGCCACATTGACCAAATGCCTTCACAGAAGCCCCTAGATTAGCATTTGATTAAATAAGTGGGTACCATAGTCTACCCAAACGGACATATAACACTAACCATCACAGAGCAGCTGATAATAGAGTCACATTGAGGAGTACAGGCACAGCTCATTTTTTGTGTTTTGCTTTACTGTGCTTCACATATACTGCCTTTTTTTTTTTTTTTTTTTTTTTTTTTTACAATTGGAGGTTTGGGGCAACCCTGTATCGAGCAAGTGTATGGTGCTATTTTTCCAGTAACATTTGCTCACTTCATGTCTCTCTCGCACATTTTGGTAATTCTCCACATATTTCAAACTTTTTCATTATTTTTATATATGTTATGGTGATCTGTGATCAGTGATCTTTGATGCTACTACTACGACTTAGCAATAAAGTATTTTTAAGTTAAGGTATGTACATTTTTTAGACATAATGCTATTGCACACTTAAAAGACTACAGGATAGTGTAGACATAACTTTTACATGCACTAGAAAACCAAGAAATCTGAGGTCTACCTACAATTTGTTGTACAGTATTCAACAAGGTGGAGTCTTCAGAATAAGAATGGAGAACGTCACTGAGGGAACTTGATAAGAAGCAGCGAATCTCCAGGGTGTGCAGAGTGGAAGCCACGTGGTGCTTCTGGGCCAGCTGGTTGTCAAGGAGTTTGCAAATCAGGAGGAGCTTGAAGATTCTGGGTTTTTTGAGGGTTAAAAGGAAGAGAGGAGGAGATCACTCTTAGAAGGTACTATGCAAAGAAAGGACTGGGGTGGGGTTGGGGGAGAGATGGGGAGAGAGAGAAAGGGGGGGAGAGAGAGAGAGAGAGAGAAGGAAGGAGAAGGAAGGAAGGAGAGAAGAAAGGGAAGGGAGAGGGGGGGAAAGAGAGAGGAGGACAAGGGAGAGAAGGGGGAGAGACCTAGAGTTTTAAAATCCCAAGTCATCGTTTGTTGTCTATGGTTAAATGAAACTGAGGTAAATTTAAGTGACTTCAAAATTAGAAAGAAATTTTGTTTTCTTATCAGGCAATAGGAAGAAACTAATGAGAGACTTTGGAAATGTGGGAATAAGGTCAATAGGAACCTAAGAAAGGCAAAGCAGATGCCTCTAGTGAGGAGAGAGAGGTTTTGACAGATTTTCAGATGACAAAAGGCCAATTTTTATCTGGAAATTGGTTAATTTCAAATAAATTTGTGTAGATAAGACCTTGAGGGAGTTAAAAAACAACAATAAACAAACAGAAAAGCCAAACAAAACAGCTGACAGCAGAAATCCAGATATTTGCTGCAAAACAATTAGTATTAGCATTGCTGGAGCATTCCCGAAATAGATGAGCTTCACCATTAGCCTTCTGTGAACTCAAGCAAAGAGGCATCATTACCCAAATTACATGCCTGGAGAAGGGGCTTCTGCACCGAGATGAACTTGTGAAAAGAACATTTAAACCAACAGCAATTTTGCCTGTCTGTAGTTTGCGCTCTTCCCTTTGCTATCATTAAAGATATTTATTCTTGAGCAAATTTCTCACTCTCAATCTGATTTCTCCTTTTTCTTAATCCAGCCATGAAGTCATAAAATCCCCTGTTTGGGACAATATGATTTGCTGCCATGGAAACAATTACAATATCATAAATTTATCTTGCCCCATGAGATCAAAGAGGAAAAGCAATGATACTAATATTTTGCAGTTCGATAGTGCCACTCATCTGGCAGTCACTGGCTGGTACATATCATCGATTTGCAGATGGGGAAAACTGAAGCCAAGCTCTCATGCTTTGGTCTAAAGCTCTTGAATTTTAGACTGTGGCAAGAATGTCCAGATCTTTCTAATTCCCACTCAGATAAGCAGCTAAGGCGCCAGACTCTTGGTCTCCATGTCTCTTGTTTTTTAAAATTTATTTATTTAATTAATTTATTTTTGGCTGCATTGGGTCTTCGTTGCTGTGTGTGGGCTTTCTCTAGTTGCTGCGAGCGGGGGCTACTCTTTGTTGCGGTGCGCGGGCTTCTCATTGCAGTGGCTTCTCTTGTTGCGGAGCATGGGCTCTAGGCACACGGGCTTCAGTAGTTGTGGCACACAGGCTCAGTAGTTGTGGCGCATGGGCTTAGTTGCTCCGCACCACGTGGGATCTTCCAGGACCAGGGCTCGAACCTGTGTCCCCCGCATTGGCAGGTGGATTCTTAACCACTGCGCCACCAGGGAAGTCCTCCGTGTCTCTCTTTGGATGAGGATGGAGAGCCAGCTCCCTTCCCAGTGCCTGTACTTCACCAACAATTCCTAATTATGGGAGTATTTGATGGAATCTAGTTTGATAAAATATACAAACAAAAAGTCTTTAGCAATTGCCACAGTAGTGAAAACATTTATATACATAGGAATAGGAAAGAGATTCTGGAAGTGCATTAAAAAGTGAGCACTCATATCCGGTCCAGCCTTGGCCTGACACCACCCCCCCGCACCCCCCGCCTCAAGTCTCACCTAGGTGCTCGTTCTCTTGGCTCCTGGCCATTGATGGATTTACCTAGAAGCTAATGGCACTTGAACTCCAGGGCCCCTCACATGTACAGACTCCTTTCACGGCTCTGGGAGGGGCCCTAGCATTGTGTCCACTGGACAGACTTTAGAAAGATCTACACTCTTACTTCCTCTGTGTTGAGTATTGTTGGAGTGGCCTTTTGGGTTCCTGGTAAAAGAAAGTGAGGTAGGGATGCATTTGGATTAAGTGGTTTGCATTCATTTCTGTTTATGGTTAAGTTATTGCTGGCCATTTCTGAGCAGCGGTGGCTTCCAGGAATACTCTTATTGCCCACTTTCCCCAACCCCCATGCGTGGTGTGAAGTATTAATAAGTCTGAACCAGGTTCCTGGAACCAGGCATTGTTGGCCTTCTTTCTACATGGAGCAATGTGCATGATGCAATAATTTATCTTTTATTTTGGACGGGACACCGTGGCATTCTTCAGATCACTGGAGACCTGAAATTTTTACTGATGTGGTGGATTCCTGAATCTTCATGGGGTTTATCTCCCACCCTCCAGAGCGCATGTGGCTTAGCCAGGCCTGCAACACATTAGCCACTTCTTGCCCATCCAATCTAATTAGCATGATGTTGTTAGTATAATGGATCAGTGTGATATTCTGTGGGCTGTCTAACGACTCCAGGCTTTTATTTTGGACTATATTACGACAGCAGGTGGGAGAGTTAATCTAGCCTTCAAACCACAGTATAAATATACACTGTTATCTGTTTCTGGTCCTCTTTTTTGTATTTGCCAGCTCAGTGGCTACATTCCATGTAACCAAGGCCATGTTCATCTGGTCCAACAAATATACCACATCTGGTGCAGCAGCTGCATTTGGGCTTGGTTGAGTGGTATTATCTACGGTCATCCTTCAGGCCCTGTCTGGTTTTTGCAGAGGCCAGGCTGGTGAAGTAAATGGAGATAAGATGCATCCTTTAGGGTTTTCTTCTGCCATTCCTCCAGGAAGCTTTATTGCTTTTGATTTACTGTTTTGAACTGGGTTTGGGAAGAATGCTGTTTCAGAGTTTTCCACTTGGATTTCCCCACAGATCAAGGCATCAATGTGGGTGTATTTGTACTGAACTGTACATTTAGGAACTGTGGGAATGACCATTGGATGGGCCCATGGATTCGCTGGGCCCACTGTAAGCCAGACCTGGGCCAGGCTACCTCCACTTATTACTTGGAACTGATATGTCCTCACTCTAACAGGAGGGCCATGCTGATGCTTTGAGTCTCCGGTTATCAATATCAAGTCAGATCTTATGTTCAATAGACCTCAGAATGTTTGGGCATTTCCCTTCCTCATTGTATGTGTGGCAAGTGGTCACACCTCTCTCTGGGGGAGGATTGGAGGAATCATTACTGGGTACACTTGCCATGATGTTGCAGGGTCCTTCGTCCCGGGGACCCAACTTCTCCTTCAGTTACTAGGTTCCAAGTCCACAGAACGTGCTCATATCTGGAAACTGGGCAAGGGATCATGGCTTCTTATTGGTACGATAGCCCCCAGCCTCCTGATCATTCGTCCTTGATTTCTTTTTATTTCAGATTGAGTAGCGTCCTTGCCAAGTACCCATTAATTTTGTCCTAGGGATATTAACCCTTAATAGAGAAGTGTGGGATGCTTCTGAAGTCTCAGAGGGTTCAGAACAATCTAGAATTCCAAGATTTTTGAGGGCTTTAGCCTAACTATCCCAATCCGGTGTATCACTTGGACTAGATGGACTCCAAGGTCCATTTTAACCCTGAAACATCTTTCAAGAATGACGTTTTAGATCTAATTCTAACCTTTCCTCAAGAAGCAGCAAGGCACAGCCTCTGGGGGCAGACCACAAATGTTCGAATTGTGGCTCTGCCATTTAACTAAATGTGAGACCTTGAGCAAGTTACTGAATATCTCTAAGCCTCGGTTTCTTCATCTGTAAAATGGCAATAACAAGATACCTCCCTCAGAGAAGGAAATGAGTTAATCTGTGTAAAGCATTGATAACGATGCCTGGTACATGTTAGGTAGTTTTGTATAAGTATTTGCTGTCCTGGCTCCTGCATCCAACAAGCTCATTTTCGGATGTGAGCATTCATTTCTGCCGCCCCTGTGCCCTGCGTGTACCACATGCCGTGTTTACCTTTAGCACAGTGCTGAGCACATTCACTATGGTGACCGGGGCCTGCCTGGTTTTCCTGCCTCACTTTGAGCTCCTCAAGGGCCCAAGTATGCCTTGTTTCCTCTCCGCTCCTGACACAGTGCAGCTGTTTAGTAAATACTCCTGCGAGTGAATAAGTGAGCTTGCAGTCCAGAAATTGGCCTGTCTTCGGCTGGGTCCTGAAATGATTTTAGGACCCAGCTTTTTCTTACCCAGCTGCATGCAGCTGGGTTCTCTGTTAGACATGCACATCCGCATCCCTCGGTCTGAGAGTATCTGCTGCCTGGCTCCTCTGGCAAACAAATCATCCTCCAGGCACTCACACATCCTGATCACTGCTGCTGTCGTTCCTTTCCCCTATTTACCTGCGTCCTGGCCCCTTGATTGTTTTGGCAATTGAGAACCACCTGTTCCTACCTCTTTCCTGGCCTTCCGGTTATCAGTTAGCTTTTAAAAACCAGCACCTCAAGTTCTCTGCTTTAACCTCCATGCTCCTAAGTTTTTTGTTTTTCTCCCCAGGCAAATAACATGAAATCCCTTGTTTCTGTTCTGGCTTCTTGTACTGAGACCCTTCACCTAGCTTCTGGCCTCTCGGTGGCTGAAACACCCTTGATGTTTCCCATCTCCAAACCTGGGTATTTGATTGGTACTGCCTGACCTCCTAGAGCAGGGATGAAACAGTCATGGCCACTCCCCATCCTGTGTTCAGGGCAGACAGAGCTAATCAGTCTCAGCTGTCTTTCCTTCGGGGTGCCCATAAGGTTGCAGATCATGTTCAACTCCCAGCAGCCACTACCAATCAGCATTGGCACATGAGTGCAATCCTGTTTGCCCTCCCTGATTAGATCATGGCCCTTGCCCACATGAATCTATTTTGCTAGTTTCACCTCTGCCTCTCGGGACATGACCTTTCTCCTGCCCATTTGACAGATGCCTACCTACCATTCTTCTTAGTCCCTGGCCCCTACCAGACAGCTCTGGGGCCTGTTGGACTTTAGCTACTAGGACTCTACAGAATTTGGCACAGTTATGCCTTTTAAGGATCAAATATGACTCTTGGCCCACAGTCCCTCTACCACCACCATTACTGCGCTGTACCTGGAAGCAGCATCTCTAACCAAGTGTTTGAAAGAAGCCCAGAGAAATAACAGATCTTTTCTGAAATGTACTAGTTTCTTCTCTGTGCCTATTTATAGGATTTTCTTGGGGACAGAGCCAGGTCCGATTGATTGTGTTTTCCTGAAGATCACTCAGAATTGGGCTTCTGAGTAGGCTCTTTGGGGACCCAACTCTCCCATGCATTCCTGTGTCCTCCACACACGCAAAAAAAACAACCCATACTCCATCCATCTATCCCTGAAGACAGTGGTGCTGATGTGAGTCAGTGAGATCATTGAGCCCTGGTGCTGGGGGTGAAGCTTGTGGCGTGAAAAGCAACAATTTTAAATACTTTGACTTCCACATAATAGTTTGTTCAGTTTCCCCTTTGGGCTACTTGCCACGTGGTGTCATCTCCTGCCCTGGAAAGGCCAAGCAGAACCAGGTTGGGGCCTGGGGCAGGATGCTACACCCCAGAGCCCGGGCTTTAGGGAGAAATGCGCTCTTTCTCTTTCCACTCTTTGCTGAGGCTGGTCTTCCCTCAGCCCTTCTCTCCATTGCAAGGTCAAGATCAGCACGTTATTGGGGGAAGAGGCCCACGGGGCTGGCCAGTGAATATTTCGCAGCTGCTTAGGCTTCCTAATCTCAAGCATCTCAAGTGGCCATGCCCACTGTGGGGCTCCAAGGGGAGCCACATGCCTCACTGAAGAGGTCATAAACTGGCTACCCCGGGGACCCCTACAGCCCACATTTAAGAATTGAGGATTTCACGTGGACTTCCAGATTTCTGCTTTCTCCTGAAAAATAAGATGTACTGTCCATGTTGGACCCATCTTATGACGGCACACGTTAGCAAGAGTCAAGTAATGACTCCTCTTTTAGATGGTGTCAGGGGCTAAACCGTGTCCCCCCGGTTCATATGTTGAAGTCCTAACACCCAGTACCTCAGAATGTGACTAGATTTGGAGATAGGGTCTTTAAAGAGGTAATTAAGTTAAAATGAGGTCTTTGGGCGGGTCCTAATCTAATATGACTGGTGTCCTTATAAGAAGAGGAGATTAGGACACTGGCAGATAGAGAGGAAGAGCATGTGAATACAAAGCAAAATGATAGCCATCCACACAGCAAGGAGAGAGGTGTCAGAAGAAACCAAACCTGCCAGCTCCTTGATCTTGGACTTCTATCCTCCAGAACTAAGAGAAAATAAATGTCTGTTGTTTAAGCCACCCAGTCTGTGACATTTTGTTATGACAGGCCTAGCAGACTAACACAAATGGGCGTGTTCTCCACTGGGCCACGGTTCCCACCACTCCTCTTCCTGGTCCACTTCAGCCATTTCCATCACCTCTCTGAGCCCTGGAGGCATACTGTTTGTGACCCAAGTCTTACCAGAACAGAGAGAGTGCTTTTTCCTGGTTGCGGGGAGGGGACCTCCATCTCCTTCCTTCACATTCTTACAGAGTGGCAGGTTGTGAGATTCTGAATCTGGGCCAAATGTCTATACTTTTCATCTCGATGATGCTTCTAGATACTTAGAATTCATTTATATTCAGAGTGACCTTGGGTAGCATGATCAAGCTTGATACTTCCTAGACTGAGGGTTCCAGGACTTCCGACCTGGCGTGTGGGGAGGTGAGGCTGGCTCTCATACATGCGGTCCCAGGAAATCCAAAAGAAAACACTGAGGCAAAGTCTGAAGTGAGGGCCAAGCAGAGGCAACACAAGAAGCTTTAATCTGAGGAGACAAAGTAGCATGCTTGCAAACTAGGGAAGAGGCAGCAGGACAGAGAATGCAGACACAGAACAGCACAGATATGCCCAGAGTGAGGGACTGAGGTGACAGAGCAGGCCTGAGCTGGAGAGAAGCCATCAGATTTTCTGTAGAGTGCCTATGGCTGTATCCCTGGTGATGTATGGGAGCTTAGACATCCGGAGGAGAGCCATATTGCTCAGCATGCTATGAAAAACCCTCCTTTTGGCTTCTCAGTATAACTTGTACAGGTTTTAGGCCTATACTGGGGAGGCATAAACCAAATTAAAGTGTACCAAGTTCACAGAGGACAGAGATCCCCACTTACTCCAGCACCTGCAGGCCTCAACAAGTCACATGCACAGGAATTACAAGGAACTGGCATTGGTGGTGATCACATACGCCTCTCCACTCTACCATATTGCTTTTTCTGAGAATGTAATACTTTTATTTTGATACCGTCTATGTGAGAGGATAAAGAAATGTTTCCTCCTTCTGAGGTTTCTGTGAGGGTAGATTTTGTTTATGCTATTGGTGGAAAAGCAGGGCTTTTGAGTAATATGTTGACTAAAGGCCAGCCTTTACTTCAAGTGGAGCAGACCATGCCAATGCTTGTCCTCATCGTCTTATGTCATGGGTTTACCAGCGCTCATGAAGCACTGTCGGCACCATGTCTTTATTATTTCAACTCTCCACTGTGTATGGAGAGAATAAATCATTTTTTAAAAAATATACATCAGGCATTTTATAAATTTATTTATTTTATTTTTGGCTGTGTTGGGTCTTCGTTTCTGTGCGAGGGCTTTCTGTAGTCGCAGCGAGCGGGGGCCACTCTTCATTGTGGTGCGCGGGCCTCTCACTATCGTGGCCTCTCTTGTTGCAGAGTACAGGCTCCAGACTTGCAGGCTCAGTAGTTGTGGCTCACGGGCCCAGTTGCTCCGCAGCATGTGGGATCTTCCCAGACCAGGGCTCGAACCCGTGTCCCCTGCATTGGCAGGCAGATTCTCAACCACTGCGCCACCAGGGAAGCCCCTAAATCATTTTTTCAATTGAAGTATAGTTTATTTACAATGTTGTGTTCATTTCTGGTGTACAGCAATGTGATTCAGTTATATATGTATGTATTCTTTTCCATTATGGTTCATCACAGGATATTGAATACAGTTCTCTGTGCTATACAGTAGGACCTTCTTGTTTATCCATTCTATATATAGTAGTTTATATCTGCTAATCTCAAACTCCTAATTTATCCCTCGCCTCCCCCCTTTCTCTCTTTGGTGACCACAACTCTGTTCTCTATGTCTGTGAGTTTGCTTCTGTTTCACAGGTAAGTTCATTTGTGTCATATTTTAGTTTCTATATATAAGTGATATCGTATGGGATTTGTCTTTTTCTTTCTGACTTACTTCACTTAAGAGACTAAATCATTTTTGTCCTCTCTGTAAAGTCACTTTAATCACTTAAAGACTCATGGCTCCCCTTCATCTCTCTCCTTAAAAAACAAACATAGGCCGTTTTTTTGGTATTTTCTCATAAGACTTATCTTTCAAAACTTTTATTATTCTCATTTTCCTCGGAAACTTCTCTGATTGGTCTACATTGGTTTTGAAATTTGGAACTTGAAGAATATACTTAGTATCCCCACCGGGTTTGTACTTAGTGAAGGCCAAATCCAAAGTAATGAACACATGCCTGTTTGACCTTAGAGTAAAATCCCTGCAGCCCAGCCCAACACACCACGGTCTGCTGTTGCCGTGAGGCCCTCTGTGGATTCCAAACCATTTATGACTTGTGCTTAGCTGGACCAACAGTCCCAATTCTCTGCTTCCTCCATATTTGTTCATATGGGAACCACTTTGTTTTTCTTCGTTGAGTCTCATTTGATTGATCTGAGCCCAATCGCTAATAAAACATGTTCTAATGAACATGTTTTATTATCCCCACTCACACAGGAAGCCGTCATTTTCAGTGCCCTGATACTTCATCAAAAATGTTTTGGTCTGGGACTTCCCTGGTGGTGCAGTGGTTAAGAATCCGCCTGCCAATGCAGGGGACACGGGTTCGAGCCCTGGTCTGGGAAGATCCCACATGCAGCGGAGCAACTAAGCCCGTGCACCACAACTACTGAAGCCCATGAGCCACAACTACTGAGCCTGCATGCCCAGAGCCCTGCTCCGCAATGAGAAGCCACCACAATGAGAAGCCCGCACACCGCAACAGAGAATAGCCCCCCGCTCACTGCAGCTAGAGAAAGCCCGTGCGCAGCAACGAAGTCCCAATGCAGCCAAAGTTAAAAATATAAATAAATAAATAAATTTATTAAAAAAAAAAGAAGTAATCCATGCATATGGTAAAAAAAATTCAAAAGGTGTAAGAATACACATTAAAAAGTACGTCTTCAAAAAAAAATGTTTTGGTCTGACAAGAATCACATCTTCCAAAAATTCACATGATAGAATTCCAACCTACAGAATAAATGTACCAGTTGTCTTACAATCCCCTGGTCACATCTATTTTATGAAATGAAGCGTTTACTTCATTAAATAAATATTAAGATATATTATAAAATTTGAAAAAAATCACATCTTTTGAGTATATATTAAGTTGGCTAGAGAGGAATATTCACTAATTTATTCATGCTTTCAGTAACTGTTGATGTTCCATTATGAGCAAGTGTATGGAGGATATAACAGAGAATGAGACATGACTTTTCTGGCTTTAAGGAGGAGGTTCCTCCTCTCAAATGGCCATGAATATAATAGAGCTTGAGGCTATATTTTCTCCCCTCCTTGGACATCATTCAAATTCAGAATGTTCAATAAAGGTTTATTCTGAGCATAGTGAACTGACTGCTTCCAATAAACGACCCCTTCTCCATCCTCTCCCGCAAATGCAGACCACCGCCGTGTTTGCTTCTCATCTAACGCATGGGAATTTTTATTTTGTAACTGGGAGCAAGAAAAGAAGATGAGGGAGATGGAGGAGATACTGTAACATGTGTCCCCACCCAGTCCAAGGAGCAGGTGAGTGCTGTGCTTGGTTGGAACCACTCAGACTGTGGACATAAGCTCAAGTAACAAAGCATGGCCCAGTGGTGAGGGAGAGGGACATTCTCCCAGCCGCACTGGGAGTCTCACACAGTTCTGGAGCTCTGAAGACTGGACATATTGGGACCAGTAGAAAATAATACCCTAGACGTGAGCTTTAGGTTTTCATGATAAGTGAGGCCATTTGGAGTGTATGGGAGAGGCTGATTATTGCTAACTTTGCTCCCCTCCTGAGATTCCTAATAAATGCAGGAAACGGGGGTGTGACAACTAGCTTGGAGACTTAATGGGTTGTATTTGACATAAAAGTTGACGATTGCTAGCTACAGTTGGCATTGCAGGTAGAGGGGAATGGGGAGCAGGAAAAAGGGAAGATGAATATTATCTTGAGTTTATGTGACATATCAGCATATTGGGTACTTGATGTATTTTGTCTTACCTTATCCACACAATAACCCTGTGAGATAGAGATCATCATCTTTATTTTCAGATAATTAAAGTGAGACTAAGAGAGGTTAGGTGACGTGACCAAACCAGGATTTGACTATAAGTCTGCTTGGCTAAAATACTATCTTCTTTCCATTATATCATTGAATTGTTATTATGAATGGGATTGCCTTTTATACTCTTCTACTGTCATGTCATATGACCTAAACACATAAACCTGGTCTACTTTGGGAGTGAGGCCTCACTCTTGTTATTTTGAGATGATAATATGACTCGTCATCACTCTCCTCTTATAGAAAACTTCCAAGGAAACAGTGAGAGAATATGATGCTTTAGTGTACTTCTCTTCTGTAATAGAAAAATTGTTCCAAATCTGGTCTGGAGCAGACTTTTCTATGTGATAAAAATCTATAAATTCCTCCTAGAAAAGAAACGCTTATGCAGTTTTCTGCTGAATTTTAATGAGATGAAGATTGGGTCTAGGAAATTACTTACTTACCCACCCAGTTGACTTCAGCTGGTTATCAGAAAAGAGTTCAGAGACCTTTAACCAGGCGTTCTTTTTCTTTTGTATCTAACAATGATATTTGCCCCATTCTCTTTGCCTTTAGAGTGTCTCTGACTTGGCAAACTATGGGCCTTTTGCCCTTGCAAGCATGATTATAGTGATATTTTGATACTTTCTCATAAATAGATTATCAGAAAATTTTTCTTTAACACAAACAATGGTAACTATTAATAGCATTGATTGAATTCTCACAATATGTTAGGCAAGGTTTTAAGCACACTACATGTATTATCTTATCCTCAAAAAACCTGATAAGGTAGGTATGGCTAGTGCCCTCATCTCACAGATGAAAAAACTGAGACCTAGGGAAGTGAAGTAATTTGTCCAGCATCTCACAGTTAGTTAAGTGGCAGAGCTGGGCTATAAATCCAGACAATCCGACTTCAGTCCTGTGCTTGTTACTTCTTCCCCATAATGCTTCAAGTCTCCTCTCCTTTTATTTTAAAATGTTTGATAGCTTTTGCCTTATGAACCTTTGAAAATCAGTATACTAGTATTCTCTGTTGGGTTTGCACTTTCAACTAGAAACAACCAAAATGTTGCCCTTTGCTTTCATTTCTTTATCTGGCTGAAATGTGTCATAATCATTCTTTGTTCTGACCCTTCAAACTTTGGCTTTTCCTTGGGGAGATGGAGCGGTTTCTAGCCGAGGAGTGACGTGATCTGACTCGTGTTTTCAAAGGCTCACTCTGTGGTCTATAGAAGCAACTGTAGGAGGGCGAGGGTGGAAGCAGGGAGACCAACCAGGAGATGCTCACAGTAACCCATGTGAGGGCTGATGGTGTCCAGGACCTAAGGGGGAGAATAAGCTACGGTCTATATTTTGAAGGTAAAGTCAAAAGGATTGGGTAGATTAGCTCTGGGTAAGGAATCAAAGAGCCTGACTGGAGGCTGTGTCCGTGGAAAGAGAAGAGAATACGGCTCATCTTCTGAGCCTGGCTTCTGAACCATCTGCATGAGGGTAGGAATCATCTACACCAGCTCCTCCCTATAGACTGGAAGATTCCTCCCTGTGGGAATCTTCCTAAACCCTGAGATACAGGATATCAGGTTTTTCATGGTTTCCTCTTCTTTATAAACGGTCGTCTCTCCTGCTTGGAGCAGTTTATAAAAACAGCTTTCTCATTTGCCTGTTTCCAGCAACGTATATTCTCGTAACGTTCATTGTTGATTCTCAATTTTGTTTTAATTTGCCCCTTTTAAACTGCATTTTCCATATTGTATGAAACCTCTTTTGGGGTGTCTTCCCAGGGCAGGATCCCTCCTTCTGAGAAGTGTTTCCCCAATTGCCTTGTCTGCCACGTAATTCTTTCTAGACATCTTATGTAATCCTTAGTTAATAAATTAACTCCCTAAGTTATCACTTGATAAGCCTGGATTTACTTATGTAAGTTTTGCCCATCAGTGGGATAAACCTTCTTACTAATACCCACAAGAAGATTGCCTTCATGTTGGTAATTATCTATATTTGTACATACACCCATATCTATATATGTTTATGCATATTATGCATATTTATGCATATTTACTTATTTAAGCTGTCAAACTTTAAGGTTAGGGGTACCACGAGTAATTCTCAGTTAGGATCTCCAAACCCTCTCAGTTTTAACAATACAAGTTCTCACTCAAGTCCCCCTTGGGAGCTTTAGTATCACAGGTGAGGCTGGAATCATACCAGCGAGATGAGAAGTTGCCCAACTTGGGCTTTGTGATTGCCTAGGCATAGGGTGATAATCTCTCCATCTCTTTTCCTCATAAATTCAAACTCAGGTTTGTTTCTATTACACAGCGATGTAAGCTATCTGAGCGGGAACCACCCGTCCACATGACTGAGTGCTTGGGTGAAAGTGACAGAAACCCAGTTGAAACTGACTTAAGCACAAAAGTGAATTAATGGGCTCGTGTAACTGAAATGTCGAGGTTAGCCTGGCTTCAGGAATGGCTGAACTCAGGCACTCACGCTACACGATTGGGAGGAATCTGGATCTCTCCGTTTCTCGGCTCAGTTCTCCTGTGTTCTCAAGGCAGGATCTCCTGACCGCATGTACCCCAGCAGCTCCAGGCTTACATCCCACCGGCTGGACACTTCAGTGAAAGTAGTGGCAGGCCCAGCAACTGGGTCTCACTGGGACTTGGGTCCCAACTCTGTTCCCATCACTGTGGATGGTGGGACACAATACCATTTGGCTGTATGGCATGGGAGTGGAAAAGGCAGAGTTCCCCAAAGAAAATCACCAGAAGGAGGGAGAGAGATTCCAGACCGCTCCACCAGCAGGTGCCCTATCTTAGATTTAAATTCCATTTCTGCTCCCTTGGGCTCTGGCCTTAGGGGATGTGCATCTTCGTTGGGGTCTGAGTTACCAGTGCCCACTGAATTCCCAACTCAAGACAGAAAGTGCCTTTTTGAAAGTGAAACAATGAGGTTGTTTCTTCAGGAGCTTTAAAAAAATACTTCCTCCCCCACTCCCTGCTTGAATTTAATCTTTTATATTTCCATCAGAAATAATTTCTAGTGTTCTTTCATCTGCAAATAAGCACTGGTGTTGTCTTTGTCTGCATGTATTATTTATCATTCAATTCATGGTGTCTCTGTCGATCAGCCTGTAGGTGTACATGCCTGAATTGAAATGAGAATTTATCTGTGTGGTCAAAGAACTCCTTTAGGAAATCAAAAAAGAGGCTGGGGAGGCAGCAGCTTGGCCCCATGCTGCCCTGGGAGCAGGAAGCCGCCTTTGGAGTCGTTGCCTATACAGATGGCATGGAGCCCTTCTCAGCTCTAAGGTCACCAGGCAAGTGGAGGGCAATTCACAGATCTAATGCCGCCTTGGCTCAGCCCAATGCAGAATTTCTAGAGTACCTAATGGCAGCGATACAGCATAGATGGTTAGCTTGCAGCTCACAACTGTTAAGAACACATTGCCCATTCTCCTGCTTTATCATTTCTACTTTCCCTCAAAAGGCACGACTGCAAGGAAAGGAGCTGAAATGCAATTTATTTGTTCCCTTCTACTCTTAAGTGGTTATAACCACTTTTCAGAGTTTGTTGGTAGAAATGATAGGTGCTATTTGCAAAAAAAAAAAAAGAGAGAGAAAAGAAAAACAATACTAATAATAATGCTTCCCAACATGTAGCCAGCCGCTGAAAATAATAGTTCTCCCGCCAACTAAAGGGCTTCTATCTCCATGGCAACAGGAGAACTACTCCCAAATATAAGGTGGAACGGCAAACACCTTGGAGGCCTTTTACTTGCTCAGTGGACCCTGGGTTTGGTTTTGTCCACTTGGCCAGGAAACGTCCGCAGGGTCAGCAGCTAATAGTTTTGGCTCCTGGAGCTGCAGTCTAAAGGTAGAGCAAGCCCAGACTTTATCCTGATGAATCCCTGGGTGCAGATCTCCTCTTTTGATGCAAATTTAAAGAGATTTTATTAAAAGATGAGATGCTTTTTGAAAAGAATCACAAGTTGGAAAATTTCCTTTAGAGTTATTGAAAAGAAAACTTCAGGCAAATCTCCACAAAGGGTTTTCTTTTCCCCTCCTTCTTTCCTTCCCCTAGTATCAAATGAGTGAATTAAATACGAGGCATATAGCAGCATCCAAACTGGAGAGACAAGACTCGTGCATTAATAAATACAAGTGGGAACATATGCTAAATGCTGCCCTGTGGCACACACAGTAATTCACACAGGTCATTGTGGCCTAATAAACCTGAAGGAACGTCAAACAACAAGAATTCCCTTTGTGAATCTCGTTCAAGAAAGCATTTCAACATCCTACAGGTCCTTAGAGCATTGTGTATTGTGTGTACTATTGGCAAGGCCGTCCCCATAAACGCTGCCAGATCCTGTGCTGCGTGTGAATTACGACTCCAGGACTATTACTCCCTTCCCTCCTCCCTTCTGTTTCCTTTTCCCCTCCTGCCCCACCCTTCTTTCACTAGCACTTTTTATAGAATATCTCTTTAGTCTCTGACTTCATAGTGACCTGTGTTCATTTCTGGTGAGGAACATTGTCCCCTTAAATTTCACAACTTTATAGAAACTTGGACCTTAACTTGCAGATTTGAGAACCACTCACTTCCAGCTGGCCATGTAGAGTTGATATTCTCCCAGTGGAAGTCTCCTCCAGGCTCTTGAATTGCTAATTCTGTTTTCCTTTTGGGGACAGAGTTCACATATAATCTTCTCTTGGCCTCACAAACAACTTTTCTTTGCTATAAGATGGAGTCCAACTTGGTGTGCCTTCGAGAAGCCCTCATCAGGTGCAGCTGAGCTTGGTGGTCCTAGTAAAGAGTGTGAACCCTGGAGCCTGACTACTAGGGTTTGAGCTGTAGCTCCGCCACTTGCATGCTGTGTTGCTTTGGCAAATCGCTTAATCTCTCTGTGCCTTCATTTGCTCCTCTTTCAAATGGGGACAATGTACCTACATTGTAGGACTGTGACAATTAAATGAGTTAACCTACGTTCCAAGCTTTCTTGCTTAGAACAGTGTTCGGCACTGGGTAAACTACACAGTAAGTGTAGCTATTATTATTCAAGCAGTGATGGTACTGTGGCCAACATCTTCTGAATGTTCACTAGAAGCCAAGTGTGGTACTAAGGGTTTCACATGAGCTATCACATCTGATCTGCACAAAGCCCTTTGGGGCATATATTATTACAACCTTGGTCTTGTAGTTGAGGAAAGTTGTTGCCTGATGTCAGTCAGTTATCCTTTAACAAGTAACAGAAACAACAGGAAACTAACCTAGTTCTGTGTGGTAGCGAAGCACAGACACTGAATTACAAGGCTGGGCTGTGTGCATATGAGTTGCTTTTTTGTTTTGTGATGTGGGGGAAGGTTTGAGTAGGAAAAAGCAACCTTTTCAGAGAGTAGTTTTTGTCTTATTAGTATCTCACTTGGATTTGAGAAACTAATTTCTATTAAATAATGATCAGATCTGTGAAGATCATTTTATATAAATGGATCCTCCCCCTGGACCTCTTGCTTAGCACATGCACACCTCTCACATGCTCAATTCACAGCCTGGGAAAGGCGTGGCCAGTTTCGGAGGTGGGTCCAAAGCAGGATAAAGGAAGGTGAGTTGGCAGTGGCTTGAACAGCACCTAAGAGTGCTTTTCCTCCCACGAAAAACCAGCCCTCTGTTCTAATCAGTTTGGTGATCACCTCGGAGGGAGCTCACAAAATTGAGTCCAGGACATGAATTCTGACGAGAGCAAGAAGGGGCAGGAATAGGGGCCTCCATGGGGGAGAGGCCGCTGGGATTACTTGCAGGTAGCAGTCACCTGAGGCTGTCTGGGGTCTCCTAAATGAAGAAGGTGTCGATCAAAAGAACTTTTGAAGATCACTCTTATTTGAAACTTTTGCCTAGATCTGGCCTTCGGTAGCCCATTAAGGCTCTGGAAACCAACAGCTACTGCCTTTATATGCCAAATGTCAGCCTCACACGCACCGTTTACTCTTTGGTGGTATCTAGTACTGGTGTTGTATTAAATTTCACCTTGTTAAAATAACTACCATAATAAAAAAAGAAAAATCTTACTGGGCACATGGGCTGTAGCAAATGGAAGCTGTCTTTTATTCTTTCCCTCTTTGACATGCATGGTCTAGCTGAGCTGATAACCAGACCCCAGCCTCCCTCAATAAACAGCGGACTGCTCTGTCCAGAAATGAATGTCGTATTTACAAGGTTTCTTCTATATAAGGAGCAACCCCCCTGCTCCACACCTTCTAGGCCATTTGTGGCTCTGTCTCAGTTCACAAAGGAAGCATTTCATTTTCTTTCTCTAATGGAGGCTTTTGAAGGATGTTGGCTATTGCCAAAGCATTTTCAGATGCAGGGCAGTGAAGCAGGTTGGTTTCTTCGTGAAGCCCTGGTTCCATCTTCCTTGGTGAACTGCAGGCATCTTACCTCCACAGACCAGGCTCTAACTGTCGTGCTTTGCATAGTCACCTGCGATTCCCATGGGAATGGCACGAAACCGTGAGACTTCACTCAACCTCATTTCCCACCAACTTTAAATTGAGTTTAACAGAAGTAACTACTTCACAAGACTCTTGTGAGGATGAAGCAATAATGCACACAGAGCATCTTGTGCAGTGCTTGTCACAGAGTAAGCGCTCAGTAAATGACAGCTAGTATTACCCCTCCAGCCTTGTTGGAGCCTGGTCTTGTGTCCTCTTAGGTGTCACAGTTATGAAAAGTATGCTATGGTGTCTTCTAGAAACTTGTGAGAGAATCTTATAATTTTCCTTAACTCCTTGCAAGCTGGTGCTCATTTACTCATGTTGCTGTCCATTAGCATTAATGCCTCACACCTTCTCAAACGTAGAACCAAAATCAAAGGCTGCCGTCATTGCCCTCAGTTATATGAGACATAAATAAACTTCTCTGAGAGACTTGGAAACTTGCCTAGTTCAAGGTTAATTAGCTCTCCATCTCCAGAGTGTGTGTACAACAGTGCATTGCTCCCACCAGCTTAGAAACCTTGTTATTTAAAGACATTTCAGTGCCTGGGAGGGAGGCTGCACAATACATCTCTCAGGGTCAAGGCATCCCTGCTTATGTTCGGGGCTTGAGTGAGGGTGTGGTTCATTTGACCACAATGACCGAGGGTTTCAACTTCAGGGACAAGCCTTCTATGGGGAGTTTTCAGAATACAGTCAGCCTTTGTGGTGGTAAGAAGGACGCACAAGGCAGACTTTGGACGAAACAGTCAGGTGAAATCTTCAGCATCCATCCTCTCTTCTTTGGATCCTAGAATTCCAGCTAGAGAAGTTCCAATGGCCATTCTCTCTGCTGTTCTGAAAGTTAAGGCAGGTAAAAGGATGGTTTGGGGTATTGCCTCCCAGGGCAAAGTATCTTGAAAAGTTGTCAGTGCTTTCTCCATTCTCTCCCGAGACCTCTCCCATCAGACTTTTGTCCCCACCTCTGCATTCAAACTGCCCTTGTTGAGATCGATAGTGACCTCCACGTTGCCAAACCCAGGGCTCTCAGATCTCATGTTACTGGACTCATCAGTGCATTTGACTTAGTCGATCACTGCTGTTTCAGAAACATTCTTTGGATGCCTCTCAGAAGCCTCCCAGTTTTCCCAGCCTCTCCAGCTGCTCCTTCTTCGTTTCCTTTTCTAATTTACTCCTCAATATACAGTTTTCTACACAATTCTATGTCTTTGACACTATCAAGATAAGCAACATATATTTGAAAGGATTGGGGGGTCAGGAAGGCACAACGAATCATGGCACTTAAGACTCGGTGGTCGGCAATCCAAAAATGGGCAGAAGACCTAAATAGACATTTCTCCAAAGAAGATATACAGATTGCCCACAAACACATGAAAGGATGCTCAACATCACTAATCATCAGAGAAATGCAAACCAAAACTACAATGAGGTATCACCTCACACCAGTCAGAATGGCCATCATCAAAAAATCTATAAACAATAAATGCTGGAGAGGATGTGGAGAAAAGGGAACCCTCCTACACTGTTGGTGGGAATGTAAATTGATACAGCCACTATGGAGAACAGTATGGAGGTTCCTTAAAAAACTAAAAATATAACTACCATGCGACCCATTAGTCCCACTACTGGGCATATACCCTGAGAAAACTATAATTCAAAAAGAGTCATGTACCACAATGTTCACTCCAGCTCTATTTACAATACAACTACCATATGACCCAGCAATCCCACTACTGGGCATATACCCTGAGAAAACTATAATTCAAAAAGAGTCATGTACCACAATGTTCATTGCAGCTCTATTTACAATAGCCAGGACATGGAAGCAACCTAAGTCTCCATCAACAGATGAATGGATAAAGAAGATGTGACACATATATACAATGGAGTACTACTCAGCCATAGAAAGAAACGAAATTGAGTTATTTGTAGTGAGGTGGATGGACCTAGAGTCTGTCATACAGAGTGAAGTAAGTCAGAAGGAGAAAAACAAATACCGTATGCTAACACATATATATGGAACCAAAAAAAAAAAAAAAAGGTTCTGAGGAACCTAGTGGCAGGACAAGAATAAAGACACATGTAGAGAATGGACTTGAGGACACGGGGAGGGGGAAGGGTAAGCTGGGATGAAGTGAGAGACTGACATTGACATATATACACTACCAAATGTAAAATAGATAGCTAGTGAGAAGCAGCCACATAGCACAGGGAGATCAGCTCTGTGCTTTGTGACCACCTAGAGGAGTGGGATGCGGAGGATGGGAGGGAGGGAGACACAAGAGGGAGGAGGTATGGGAACATATGTATATGTATAGCCGATTCATTTTGTTATAAAGCAGAAAGTAACACACCATTGTAAAGCAATTATACTCCAATAAAGATGTTAAAAAAAAAAAGACTCAGTGGTCGGTCGGTATGGACCATCTTTTGCAGAAGTGGCTGTTGAGCAGGGATGCAGCAGGGGCGATGGTGAAGCTCCTTTCCCAGGCTGCACGTTGCCTGTGGCTGCTCTCCTGGGGCCATTCTTGAGCAGAAGGAGAATTTGGGGATAGCAGTGACTTCTCTTTCACTCATCATCTCTCTGTACTCTTGTCTTTCAGATTTTCCTCTGTATCCAAGTGATCATAGATTCAGGTAGTCAAAAGTCACTGTCTTCAGGAAAAGTATAGCCCTCTGTCCTTCTCTAATCTCAGAATAATTCTACAAAACTGTGAATATCACACAAGTGTTTTGACACAATGTGACACCCAGGACCCAGTGCTTTAGAGGAGATGACTGTGTCCTGGGTCTGGAACAATACGCTCGTTTTAAATCATTCATGCATGGGTATATTCAACAGATTTGGATACTTACTGTGCCACCAGACTTTAGTTAAAGCTTCTGACTTAACTTCCTTCCTCTTTAGGCTTTTTGTGATATGGCCCCGCACCACCTATCTGATGCTGCTTCCCACTCACTTATAACCTCTTTTGCTGAGTACATATACCCACAAGGGTATATCACAAGCGCACTGCTGCAAATTAGCACACAGTACTTGATGCCGGCAGCCTGCTGTCCGCGATACTGTCCATCTGTTCTTATCACAGCCTGCCTCACCATGGTGAGCCCGAGGCTGATCTCCAGTAAATACTTGGCTCATTGATTCATCTGTGAAGCCACCGTCTTTGAACAGCCACAAGCTCATCAGTGAGGAGCATCTTCAGCTGCCCTGGTGCAACAGAAAAGGGAAATTTTGAGAAACAAAGGAAGCTAGGGCAGTTTCTTCCTTGAATTTGGGACTGAAGCTAATTTAAAAGGCTGCCAGAAATCTGGAACCACTTTGCTGGCTGCAAGTTTTTGGTGAAAGCACGAAGAGTGTTTCCTTTTTCCTGAGGCCAGTTTGTAACATCCTGGAAAGGGTCCTTGGACTCCATTAGAGTCTCTGTGCTCTAATGCCTTCATTGGGCCCCACGTCCTTTGTGATGGGCTGTCCTTCCCCCCAGACTGAAATCAACCTCACCCTCATTACTTTCCTTTAAGTCTTGCCTGTCCTCCCTAGCACCCCTATACACACACACATATTTGGACAAGTATTGTTAATCTCCTCCTTTTTTCTGGCTCCTGGAATTCATTAGCATCCTTTTTCCCTTCCCCGACATAACCTGAAATCTTACCAACATCAAAATTACCTTCCTCCAAAGTGTTTATATAGTGACTCTTTGCATGCAGTGCTGGGCTGGGCAAAGCAGCTCGTAAGTTCAGGGATCAAGGTCCATGCCCCTCGGGTGTGTCGTTTTCCTGCCAGCACCAGCTTGGATGGGATGTTCAGAACCTTTGGTCAGTTAATAAATACTTCTTACCCCTTTACTTTTTCTTTGCATTATTTCCTCTTACTTTTCTTTTTGCCTGTAAGATGGAAATAAGATCACTTTGTTTCATGGAGCTATTTAGAGGGATAAATAAGGTAATTTACCCAAAAGCACTTTGACAACAATAAAGTCCCATGTACATGCTTGTTATTATTTTCCATCACCTAGCATAATGCCTGGCACTTTGGCACTTTTTGGTTGAAAGAATGAGTGAATGAATGAATGAATGAAATAAAAACCATAGTCTCTGAACTCTGCTTAAAATCAGGTTGGGAAGAGGCTACACTCACTGAAATACCACCAGAACAGTGTCTAACAACACCTCACTAATCGAGATGCCCTTTTTGGGTAGTGGCAATGATCTAGAACATAGTTGAAAACTAGTGTCCCCAGATCAGCCAGAATAAATGTCCCTGAACTCTTGCACCAAAGCACATGCCCTTTACTCATTAAGGAGGTCTTCAAACATGACCTATTTATTCTAACGATTTTGTTCATTCTTTTAACAAACATGCTTCTCTGGGCTGCCAGCCTCAGAGCAGCATTTTGGAGCAAATGGAAGATGGGAACATCTGACTAAAGGAAACTTGTCATGGGCTCAGAAGGTATCTCAGTGATCCAGCCTTGTGTGATAATTGATGTTTTTAATGATGGCCACTTGTAATCAAGTAAAGCCTCAAGTAGATTTAGTATCTTCTGAAACCATTTAAGTTAAATAATACATTTTAGAAATGTTAAAAAAAACTTTTTCATGCTTAAAACGTTAACTCCAAAGGTTGGAAAAATGCAGGGTAAGTGTAGCGTGACTGTGCCCACAGATGTGGAAGGACACTGTCTAGGTTCAGTGCATAAGTGCTGAGAAGGTCAAGCATAGGCTGTTCACAGTGGGTGTCTCTTCCCAGAGGAGAGGGTTTGAGCAGTAATAGCTGTTGTGGTAGCAGGTGCCTTAATCTGTGCTCTGCAATAATCTAAGTGCTTTTTCTGTATCAACACATTAAATCCTTGAAACAGCTTTATGAGGTAGCCTTGTTATTATCGTCATTTTACAGATGAGACACAGAGAGGTTCAGTAACTTGCCCCAGGCCAGGCCACGCAGTAGTGGAGGTGAGCCTGGCTCCAGACTCTATCATCATTGTGCTAATTGCTTCCCTAGGTTTTAAAAGAGGAGAATAAAATCCACTGATAGGGAGAAGAACCGTAGGAGCAATGCACTGAGTGGGAATGATGAAGGAAAAAGGAATTATTAAAATAGTACTTTAAAAATTGTGAGATCAGAAAAAAGCTGCCATGTAGTTTTGTTGCTGTTGTTAAAGAAACATGTATGAAAATATGTGAGGAGCTGTCTGAAGGATGCATTGAAGAGACCATCACTAAAAAACAGGGCACGTTATATAATAGCAGGGTGACAATGATTTCATAAAGCTCTGGTTTCAGTTGTGCGTGTGCCTGTGTGTGCACGCTGGGATGTGGTGTAAAATATTTTTCTTACTAAGAGTCACAGTCAAGAGACTTTGAAAGCCCTTGCTCTGTAGAGTTTGCTGCTCTACCGGGACAAAGCTGGCTGGAGCGGCCAGCGATCAGGTCCAGATTTGCTGTCTCACTGCTGTACAGTCTCTTGTAACCTAAGAGCTCCGTCCGTGCTGCCCACTCCTATTTCCAGGGGGAGGGGCCATCATTGACTGAGTTGCTTGGGCAGCATCCAGAGTGTGAGTATGTGGGTTTGTTCACAAGGGGCTCTTATTGGAGGTTATTTCCTTAGGTCAATTGTGAAGTGTACAGAAGACCAGTCAGGCAATCAACAAACGTGGATCAAGTGCCTACTATGTGAAGGGCCCTGTGTTAGGCTACTTGGGCTCTGGCATTTTCGATTTAACAGATATAAGTCTGATGTAAATTTAAGAAACGGCAGAGAGAAAAATCTGTTTGGAAATGGGAGAAAGAAAACCAAGTCCTCCCCCTGTGTAGCTCTGTAGCTTGACAAGCTTCAGTTTAAGGGCTGGCTTCAACTCTGTTTTCATTTCCAGTGGGTATGCTTTGAGTTGGCACACAAATTCAATGTGTGAATGGCGTGGGAGTTGAGAAAGTTGCATTGCTGTTTCTCTTCTTAAAATTAACAGTGGAATCCTTGTGAGAGCTGTGTAGGCCCCGGAATGTGCCACACAGGATTCTCTAACTGCATAATTAGGGAGTTCTCCATAATAAAATAGATAAAATAGTCCTCATTCTTGCCGAAATGTGTGCGCCTCCTCTGCAGCCTCCTCTGAGAAGCAGCTGACTGACAAAAGCTCTGCAGGCATCTCCAAGTCCTAGCATCTTGCTGTCAGCATAGTATCCACACCCTAGCCATTAGGACTTGCCTGGTGAGGTTTACAGATGTTCCTGCTTGCCCTGAAGCCCTGTTACCTTGAGCTTCCTGGCTTTTCAGAACCCACAGTGGATGCCTCACTGATCTACGATATGTGTGTACATGTTCCCAGGAGAGGTCAGTCCACAGTGGCTCACGGCTGCCTTCCTACATAAACGTGGTTGGTCATCGTGGGAGCTTGTTAGAACTGAAGACCCTCAGGCCCCGCCTCAGCCCTACTGGATCAGAATCTGCAGTTAATAAGATCTTCAGGTGATCTGTGTGCACATTGAAGTTAGAGGAGCACCGAGTAGACACTTGGGAGCAGCTCGGAGGCAGTCTAGATTTCTATGTGGAGCCTCAACCAACTCTTGGCCTAAAACAGACAGACTGATTGTTATTTCTCCAGCAAAAATGAGTTTATTTGGGGTCAGCAAAGAATTGCAATTGGGGTCTGCAACCACGATGAGCCACACGTTAGTCCCCACACAGCAAAGAGAGGAGAGCTCTTTGAAAGAAGGGAAGAGGAAGGGGCGGGGGAGGGCAGTGGGGTTTACAGTAAACAAAGAGCCCATTAGAGGAACTGACAGTTCAAAGTATAGTGGTTTTTCATTGGCTGAGTGTGACAGCCTCTCATTGGCGGAGCTTTTGCCAGGCAAGAAGAGGAGGTCTTTCTTCTTCCTTTTGAGCTCTGCTATGGTGGTAGGGGGTGAGAGTTCCCCCTTCTGGCCTCTTGGGTCTATTTTAATTGAGGTTTCTGTTTATTGATTTTTACACAACCAACCAACTAACCAGCCAATCAATACCTACATTTCTATAGACCATCTACCATGTTTACTGTGATAACCAATACTCATGATTACCAGTGCAAAGATCGAAGTAATAAAAAAGGGGAGTCCTTGTGTTTCCCAAGTAAAAACTTTCATCACAGTGGTAGCAGGATCAAAGGCAATAACTTGGCCCAGGGCAGTACTAAAGTGGGAGGCATCTGATAAGTCTGTGGTCCCTGCAAAGTCGGAGGTTGGAATGCAGCTTTGGCTAATCGTGATTCCATCACAGTGAGCGGTCAGTGCTGACAATAGAGAAAAAAATCTGGTTTTAGTTTTTTGACAAAAAGCAATTGTTGGAACAGGTGGACAGGGGACATGAAGGTAGGCGCTGTGTCCTGCTGTGGCTTAAAACTTTTCCCAGGAGTCTATCAACCAGAGTCTGTAGTTATACAATGGTTATAAAACCATTCCTCAGGGATACACCAGTTATGTATAGTTTTCCCTCAGCATCCGTGAGGGGTTGGTTCCAGTACCTCTTGTGGATAACAAAATCCACAGATGCTCAAGTCCCTTGTATAAGATGGTGTAGTACTGTTGGCCTCTGTATCTGCGGGAGAGTCTGACATCTGCACATTTTGATCCATGATTGGTTGAATTCACCTACGCGGAACCCATAGATGCAGAGGGTGGACTGTATTTAAAGGATTCTTTTCAAGTTCTTAAGGCCATGTTTGACCCTTCACTTTCCTACTGGCCCAATATCCAGCTGCCTCCAAGGTTACTAATTCTTCTTTGGAAATGCTTTTCCACTCACTTCTCCCCGCTTCTCCCTCCACTTCCGGTGCCATGACTACAGTCCACACTATTTAGCTTCTGATTATAGCAGTTATGAGATGATTTTCTTGTTTCCAAAATATTTCCCCAAACACACCTTGAAAACTTCTTTAGCTGTACAGAGTTTCCTGAGATGATGTGAATCAGGCCACTTCCATGCTCCATAACCAGATGCTATCCCATCTGTGAATGAAAACTGTTACCTGCCATATCAGTAAATGAGGGACATTGCAGTCCTCAGCCACTGCAGCCACCCCCAGCAGTGAGCCCTGAGGGGACACAGGCTGCTGGCCCTAGATAGCTATGGTGCATAGCAAAGGAATGATTTCAGTGAGCCCAGACTCTTGCATCTTTTTTATTTTTTAATTTTTATTGGAGTGTATTTGCTTTACTATCTTGTGTTAGTTTCAGGTGTACATCAAAGTGAATCAGTTATACGTATACCTATATCCACTCTTTTTTAGATTCTTTTCCCATATAGGTCATTACAGAGTATTGAGTAGAGTTCCCTGTGCTATACAGTAGGTCCTCATGTTGCATCTTCCCATACATAGAAAAGCGCTAAATCATTAACTTGAGATATCTGGTTTTCTTTTTATTAATTAATCTTTTGATGTTCCGACTACCTGGTCTTTGAGGCAAAAGCCCCTATATTTCCGGGCTCCTCCCTTACCTCTTCCCTCAGAGCGATCTGACAAGCTGTCTTCCTGGCTTGAGGTCCTCAGAAAGGCCACCGAGTCAAACATAACGCTCCGCTTTGAGGCTGTGCATTTTTTCAGTTGACACATCTAACTTCTCTTCTTGGTCTTCAACGTTTCAGTGACCTGCTCTCACATCACCTGGACAAACTTACCATTTATGCCCAAAATACTAGTGAAGATTTCTTCCCCAATAGCATCCTTCAGAAAAAGAAAAGTCACTTTATATTTGTCTTTACAAAGTTTGATGGCTTTTGTAAAGAGCACCAAAATTTGGGTGTTTCCTGAACTACTTTATTTGGAACACGACTGAGAGGACATAGGATTAGACTAACATCGGTGAGAGTTCGGGGTGTTTATTGAGGCTACTTGCTAGAATCATTTTTTTAAAAGGAAGCAAAGAAACTTAACATGGTTTAGTAATTACTTCTAGGAGTATGACCTCACTTTTAAGATTTTTAAAGTGATTTGTTTTTTAAAGATGACTTAGAAAAATACAGGATGAGGTTACTTTGTGGCGATCATGAATACGTAACCACAAGAAGAAGGTTAAAAAAAAAAATGACCTAATGGGATGGAACTGGTAAATTGCAGCTTGGATAAAATGTTTAGTGACAACTTTGCACACAGATTTAAGTCACGCTGTATGTCCAGCATCTTAGATGAATGTAAAGATGGTGTGCTCTGGAAAATTGTGATGCATAACTCAAAACATAGCTGTAAGTAATGATGATGATGTATATGAAGATACATAAGAAGTGTTTCAAGAACTGGGTTATAAGAAGTGAGAATGGAGAAAAGCAGTGTTTGTATGTATGTCTCTGAGACACGAAGACGTGCTGCCCAGATGGTCTTTGAGGAAGAACTTGCTGTCTCACCATCAGCACCATTGAGCTGCAGACAGCTTCCCAGCCCAAGGTCTCACTCTTGGGGGCAGCCCCTGTCCTGGAACCAAATGAGGTAGAGACACAAGGGCCTGGCCCTGGGGCATCACTTAGGATGTCTCTAGTCAGCACCCTTGGCTCCTGAGCTCCCTGCAGGGCTGGCGGAAGCGCTGTCAGGCCTGTAGCTCAGTTACACGTCTTCCTCTGCGCAATCCTGCTTCCTCCCTCGTCCTTTCACAGGTGTTGATCTCCATTAAACCTTGTGCACCCCAAACTCCCTCTCAGCATCTGCTTCCAGAGAACTCGCCCTGCGTCAGGAGGGTACCACATTAACAAACATTGCAGGAAGACACTGGCTAGTTCATCTATATCCTTGCAAGTTTATACATTCAGGTTGGCGAGTAATATTTTAAAAAAATTGTCTCATTGGGAAAACTGGATATCACCTTACGAGTAAATGTTTTTATTTGCATACCCTCAGTATTCCCATCAGTAGCGTATGCAAACCTGTCCACTTGCTGTCCTTCACACCCATACCCTACTCCCTATATCACATCCCACCCCACTCATTCCTGCTCTTAGGTTTTGTCTTATGCTCTTCCCGCCACTGTAAATGCCTTTCCTTCTGCTCTCTTTCATACCTGTCTAAATCCGACTCATTCAAGGTCTTCAAGGAAGGTACCACTTCTTCCACAAAGGCCTCCTTGCCTTAAGCTGCACTCTTTTATTATTCCTTTATGTTTTAAATTGAATTACATTTTATTGTAGTTTAACAATACAACTCAGTTAAGCACAGTTATTCTCTAATTGTTTCATGTGAAGCAGATACCAAATTCATATTTCCTAGTACTCGATATAGCCCAGAGCATTAGGTGGTTACCTGTAAGACACTAGTGAGTTGACTAAAATACGTGCATGATAACAACAATATTGAAAAGATTAGAAAATGTATCCAGGAAAATTTTAAATTTAAATCATACCCTGGAGCAGTATGTTCCAAAACCTGTTTCCTGAATTTGTGCTTTAAAAAAGTTTTCGTGGTCAAATTAATTGGGACAACTGTGCCTCTAGTGTCTTCCTATAAGGGATGAGCACATTGGTCAATTAAATAGTAACGGATCTGAGAAGTCCTAGAGTAAATAAATCTGGTTGACTTTATTTAACCCAAACTACTGTCATTTTTAAAAATACATGTATTTTCACTTTAAATAGCATCTATGAGCATCCCCGTGGTATTTGTGTAAAACAGACTCTGGGGGCCATACCCCAGCAGACAGCAGAGTGGGTGTCAGCACCGACAGCACAGGTAGGCCTGGAGGCCAGAAAGATGGACTCTCCATGGCAAAACGGGCCATGACCTGTATTCCCAAATTTGGGGAGAGGAACAGGCTCCACAAGCAGGTGGACGATAGCACTATTCCAAGCACAGGAGGCACCATTCCAAGCAGTAGAAGAAGCAGCAAGAGGCAGGGCTGGCAGATCGTACCAATGACTCCTGGGCAAACGCTCTCTTTGGGCAGCTAGTCTCAGCTCCAGCTGCCAACTGGAATCACCTGGGGAGCTTGAAAACATCTGGACGCCTGGGTCTTACCCTGCAAGATGCTGATGCCACTGGTCTGAGGTGAGGCCTAGGCCCTGGGATACTTAAAGCTCCCCAAGTGATTCTAATTGCAGCTCAAGTTGAGAGCCACTGCTTTAGGGGAACAGGAATGGAAATGTTTAAAAGAATGTCTGGGCTTCCCTGGTGGCGCAGTGGTTGAGAGTCTGCCTGCCGATACAGGGGACGCGGGTTCGTGCCCCGGTCCGGGAAGATCCCACGTGCTGTGGAGTGGCTGGGCCTGTGAGCCATGGCCGCTGAGCCTGTGCGTCCGGAGCCTGTGCTCCACAACGGGAGAGGCCACGGCAGTGAGAGGCCCGCGTACAAAAAAAAAAAAATGTCTTCTTCTGCATGCTAGGTTTCCTTTATTGAGTGTATCTGCCATAACAGAAGTTGCTCTGGAAATTGTCAACTCCAGATGGGGTCTGAGGACCGCCAGCACTGACTCCACCTGAGGGCTGGTCCGAAAGGCAGAATTTCAGGCCCCACCCACATCCTGAATCATGATCCCCGGGAGATTTGTATTTGTCCCAGAGGCGCTGAGCTAGAACAGCAGCTCCACTACGTGTAGCACCTGCCATCCAGAGAGTCTGCCTGTGTGGTCTTCATTCATCTTTGTACTGAAGGCACGTCTCTCCCTGTCAGTAGTCATCGGCCTCCTGTACCTCAGGTCTGCTACCCTGGAGGCCAACTGCCTCTCTCGAAGGAGGAGGCTTCAGAGTCCCCAAATTAGATTTTCCAAAGACCAGTCAGTCAATATTTTGAGTTAGGCAATCCCGAACTGGTGGAAATCTGTCCAGCTGCATTCCCCTGATGTGGTCAAAGCAGAAAAAACCAGAAATGTAGTTTGATTTATAGAGATGACAAATGGTGTCCGAAATGGCTCTTTTCCTTCTTTGTTTTGGATTAAAGAATGGGGGAAAATCAGGAATGTAGGTCCTAAGTGACCAGCCAAGTCATCCAGGTGAATCTGGGCCAGGACAGAAGAGTCTGCTGTTCCGGGGGCTCCTGGGGAGCTGAGCTGGACGCGTGAAGAGGGGGCGCTCCGTGGCACCCCTCCCACGACAGAGGCGAGCTCCCTGTGGAGGGTCATGCCAGCCTCACACCACACGTGATCGCACCCTGCCCCGTCAATGACTGTCCTACAGCTTGAGCCCAAGTCTCCCACTGGCTGTGCTTGTTACCTTCACAGAAGGATTTAATTGTCAATTCTCCTCATGACGAAAACCAGACCAAAACAGCCTCATATTTCTGTAATGAGTAGATGTTCTGGATCCTCAGCTGTGCTCTTTCCTTCTCCATTCCCAAGCTCACGGAAGGTCTGTCCTTCCAGGGCGAATGCAAATGGCTGCGCCTCATGCTTCTCCTGCATGCAACTTGCACCTTCACTCGTGAGTTAGCTCCCTCACTCATTGTCCAACAAACATTTATTGTCTAGTGTTCATGGAGAATAGCACTGGGCTCTGGGTACATACGCTCCTGTCTACACACAACTGAGAGCTGAACACATGTGGATAGACTATTGGACAACAAGTTTCTGGGAAGAACTCTATGTTAGAAGGTGAAGCTATAAACACTACTTCATCAAGAGAGAACGCCTTCCTGTAAGGTCGTTATTAGAGGTGTTCTGGCACATCCATTCAAAATAAAAGATGAACAGTTGACTTGTGTATAAATTCAGTCATTCTGAAGACAGCTTACTTTCCTCTCTCCACAATACGACATCAGCCTCAAACCTGATAATGGTAACTTTGGAAGCAATGCAGCATGTCTGGTACCTGCTCAGTCGTTCTGACCTCTTCCATCACACGCTGTGCCGTGGTACAAGAATCAGGCCGAGTGTGGCCAAGCGGCAGTCCACGCACCACAGGATTGTGCACGAGTTGATAGAAACGTGCCCATTTGGGGGGCTGGAGCAGGAATATTCGTTGAAGGTGATGCAGCAAGAGCCCAGGGAGAAAGCTGTGTTTAGTTTTGGTCACTTAATTTCTCAAAGGGGCCAAAGGCCCCCTCCTGGCCAGCTTATGCAGAGGAGGAGTTCATTGGCAACATACTAGGTAGCTCACAGAATGCACAGGAAATTTGCAGAACTAGGCTTGGAAGATGGGAAGCTGGGCAGGGGGAGCCAGTGAGGGTCAGGTCTCGGGAGCCATCGGGTCAGCACATTGGCATCAGTGCCGCCCCCTCCAGAGCAGGGCTCTGGATGTCAGCATCACCGTCACCATGACAACGACAAGTCACATCTGTGTCACTCCTTCCAGAGTCCCCATCACAAGCATTCGATTAGCCCAGCCCAGGTCATGTGTCCACACTGTATCTGCCAAGAGGTGGAGAAGAGCATCATCTGGCAACTTCCAGCTCCTGTAGTAGGAAGTGGGACCCTATCTCCCTCCAAGACACGTATTCTGCAAGGTTTATTCCCAAATAAAATGGTGTGGGTGCTGGGCAGCCAAAAATATGGCCCGTTCCACTAAAAATCATAACTTTAAAGTTGTGTCTATCTGAGCTCTCCTATCCATGCCCCTGCCTGTGGTAAGAGTCTGAGGAAGGTTAGGTCGACCTGGCCATCTGCACAGGGAAGAAGACAAGGTAGCGTTCCAAAAGATGGCCTACAAGTTAACACTCTGCTTGATACAGTTACTAGAAACCCAATCCGAATTCACTGATGCAGAACAGAATATTATTTTAAGAGTAAGGGGAGGAGTGTGTCTCATGGAGCCCAAGGGCTGGTAATTGCTAAGACTTTGGCAATGACACAGTCCAGTGACTTGAGTGCTGTCGGGATTCTGACCCTAATATTATTATAATTAATAATAATATTTGTGAAGCACTTATTATGTCCTTGCATTTATTTGTACAACAACTCTGTGAAATCTGAACTAAAATCACTCCCCTTTTAGAGAAGAGGAAGCCTGGAGAAGTTAGGGCATGTGGCCAACGTCACACAGCTAGTAAGTAAGACAGCAGTTGAACCCGGAGCCTGTGCCCATGACCGTCGCCACACTGTGTTCTCCTGTCTTGGTGCCAGACACCGTCTTCTGTCCCTCAGCTCCACAGACCCCGGGTTTCACACCTGTGTCCATTGGCCTAGGGAGAGATCACACTCTCCTGTGTCCCAAGTCCAGTCTCTCAAGAGGACAACTGTGATTGGCCAGTAGGTGCCAGAGGTAGAGTCACCCCCAGTGGCTCTGCCATAAGTAGATGCAATGGGTGAGGGCTGGGGGCTTCAGAGGCAGGGCAGCCGTTCCCAAACAGATAAGGGTTGCTGGCAGCCAAACGCTTGTTAACTACACATTCCAACGGTGCCTCCTGTGTGACCTTCCATTTTTGCCTTACTTTCCAGCAATTTACAAATAAATTTATTTTCAAAGGCAATGACTAACTCATTCCATGTGTCTGGGAACACTATTTTTCGGCTCTCTTTTACAGAATGACTTTCTCCTTTTATTATGAAATTTTTTTCAATTTTGCCGTTTCACGCTACGCTTGATTTTTTTGGTAATCCGTTTTAGAACTTTTACGAAAGTAGATGAGGTACAAATCATAGATTAAAAGAGAAAAAGACCGCAGAGATGTGCTGTCCAACATGGGAGCCCCTAGCCACGTACAACTATTTAAACTTAAATTAAATTAACCAAAGTTAAGTAAATTTAAAATTCAGTTTCTTGGTTACACTAGCCATATTTTAAGCTCCCAGTAGCAAGCACACTGTAAGAGCAAACTCTGTATTATAGAATCTTTCCATCGTTGCAGAACATTCTACTCTCCAGTGTTGCTGCAGAGGGTTGTCATAATGGCATGGACTGTCTTCTGAAATAATGAGCTCCCTAACGGAAGCGGTTCGCTGACCAGGACCTACCCTTCTGCTCCCAGGGGGCTGTGGGTTCCAGCCTTCTTTCCCATCACTATACTTCCTTCGGATTCCTTTCTGAGTTGCTCCCATATTCGTTTACTCAAAGCCAACACTGGAATCATGTAACTGTGAGTTATTTCTTTTCTATAGTAGAAAAGGTATACAACTATAATAGAAATTTCTTGTGCTGGAGGGACATTTATCGCTGATACTGAAAATTTAATGCACTCGCTTAATTAGAGGTGGGATGGAAGGAATGTATGAGCTGGAGATGCTCGTTAACAAGATGAATTGTCTGCATGTGGAGATGCTTGCAGAGCCCAACAGCAGAGGCTCCGTGTTCTCCATCGTAGGGAAGTATCCATCCCTCCTCTTTTTATAACTGTCCAGAAAAGACAGGCTATTCTTGATGAAAGCTGCTTTGAATCTTTAAAATTGTTTTGTCCACATTAAAACAACTCATTTCCATTCAGCGCCAATCCACAAATTGTTTTTACCGCCCCTTGGGGCCAAGGCGGGTCACAGCTGCTCCTGTTTAAGGTAAATTCTGCCCTAGAGTGGGAGGAGTACCTTTGGAGGCAGCTGGGTGATGCGGGAGAGAGTTCCCCCTGAGACTGGTCAGAGGTCTTGTGAGGGTGGGGCTGCTTGCCATTCCTTGTCTGTGCGCTGAAAAGAGGGCAGGATGTCCCCAGAGTGTCCCTAGCGAGAGAGGTTGGGCCCCAGAGGTGGGACCTTGCAGCTCACCAATGATTCTCATGCCCCAAGCGAGGTCTTTAGACCCCAAGGAACCACAGGGGCTGGGACAGTGTGGCCTGTGAGCTGCAGGAACCTGGAACCCTGATACAAATCAGGACAGAGCAGGTGCCCGGTAATGATAATGATTCAACTGCCCATCAACTCAGTGGAAGGGGGACTTAGAGTCACATTTAACTTGATTTAAGGGATTCTAAAAATATATATTTCTTGTGCACCTGAGTCTCGGGACTAAAATTCTTGCTGCAGTTGGATATACTAAGTTTGGACATAAAATCCGAGGGGCTGGTAAGGACAGTGTCTGTGTGACTGGAAGGGGACACAGATGGCATTCCAGCAGCCAGGACTGAAGAGCTGCTTTCCACACTCTGAAAATTTGACACGGACTCACTGTGGGGAGGCCTTTGTGGATGAACCTCGTCAACTGGCAGCCCCACTGGGGGTGAGAGGAGCTCAGTTTTGTTCTGCCAGGTCTTAAGTTAGGATGGCATGTGATTTCACAAGGACTCAATTACGTTGCATGTGGATTTGGCTAAGTGGTAGATGATTAGTATGTATTTTTTATTTTTATTTTTTTAAAAACAATGACTATTTCCTGAATTCAAGCAGAAGCTTTTGAAAATGACCTCCGTGAAAGTGATGGGCCAGATTAACTACCCATTTTCTTTGTGAAGCATACTGACTGTAATGGGCTGAATGTTTGTGCTCCCCCAAATTCATATGTTGAAATCCAACCTTCAATGTGATGGTGGTAGGGAGCCCAGAGAGCTCTCCCCGTCTTTTCCTCGTGTCAGTGTACAGTGAGAAGACTGCTGTCTTTCAACCAGGAAGTGGGCCCGCACCAGAACCTGACCATGGCCCTGATCTCAGACTTTCAGTCTCCCAAACTATGAGAAATAAATTTCTGTTGCTTGGAAGTCACCCAGTCTATGGTGTTCTTTACAGCAGCCTGAGCTAAGAGGTGGACTGATGTCCACAGCTCATCGAGGGCTGGCGGCTGGCACTGCACAGGCTACTGTTTAGTGGGCCCACAGTGTGTTGTTTGCTTCTTTCCTAACCTGTTAGTTCCAATTGATTGTTTTCCGGTAATTACACAGTTTGACCAGATATTATTAAAACTAGTGATACACCAGTACACAAAGAAAGAGGGATGTGCTACCAATAAAACTTCAGCTTAATGCTTTGGAAAGACTCAGTGAAGGAAAGTCTATTTTAAAAGCATTGCTGAATTATATTTGATGGTTATCAGTACAGCATCTAGAAGGATTCTTGAGTCAAGATGCTTTGTACTGTCTTTAAATTCTCATCTCAGTAAGGAAACCCAGTGAGACAATACAGAGGATGCATTATGTGTGTGTGGTTTGCAAAGAAAGGAAATAATACAGCCCTCTAACCAGCAAACCCAGATTCTAAGAAGAGGCATTGGGTCAATAAAAGGATTGGTGAGTGAAGATAGATTTTTTTTGTGTGTGTGTGAAGATAGATTTTAAGTTCCCTGTTACAATAAAATGTTGGCTGCGTAAAGGTATCGTTTGTGCGCATGATTCTCCTTTTTGTCCGAATGGATTATCGCCCTCTACTGTTAGCAGTGAGGGATGCCAATCGTGACTTGCACGGCGACCCCACCCACGGTTTACTTTCAGAGCACCTCCTTTCAGTTAGAATGTGCAGGTAGGTGTCCGGTTACAATGGGGCTGAAAACGTAGCCGCGCTCACACATCAATATAACGAAATTATTTTACATCCCAAGTATTTTCATCTATTTATTTTCAACTGTTTCATCTATTTATAAAAGAATGTTTTATAATTGAGTGATGAACACCCTCATCCCATCCCCACACGATTTTATTGCCTTTTAATTACACTCGGTAATATTTAAGCGTAGATGTCGATTTAAAAGGCGGTGGTCTTCAAAAAGGACAGCTGCTATTCTTTGGTGCCACTGTTCACAGTGACAGTGTGAATTAAAATAATTCTATGGAGAGGTCCAATCTTCCTATGAATGAGAAAAATAATGTGTGCGACAGACAGCTCTCTCCTCCCACATCAAGGGACTTGGCAGGGAGTGGAAAGCATCTTGAAGGGACATCCCGGATACTGCGGGAGACCTGGCGAGATGGCGGCGGGATCCTCCCACCTCTGCGGCAGCTTTGCAATCAATAACGCAGGGCTCTGCGGCAGCGCTGCGCCTTCTTTCTTACCCGCCTCCCGCAGCGGGGCGGAAGGCCAGTACGTTAGTCCATTGCGCCATCTATCGTCTATCAGTGTTCATTGCAGGTTGGGTCTGGAAAAGTGCAGAACTGCAGTTCTGAACATCAGAATTGAACATCAGAAACTGCAGTCTGAATTGTGCGTGGGGCAACGCTTAGCCTTCAAAAGGCGACCTAATGTTAAAAGGCAAAGAAAAAAATTAATGCCGTGTTTATTCATTTGCCTGTAAAACGAATAACTTGTCTAGAAACTCCAGGTGCCAATCATGTAAGGTAAATAAAGATTATCAAGCACCTGCCGGTCATTTTGTGTGTACCAAGGCTGTATTGATAGGTCTCGTCAGTCTCCACCCTCTTGTGACTCGGTCCAGTAGGGACAATCCATATAAACGTAAGTCCAGCTAAATCTGAGGTTCATGTTAACAACGAATAGATTTTTAATATAAAATATGTCCCATATATACTAAAAAAATAATTGGGCATCCTATCATTATTATTACCCTTCTTTTTATTAGCTAAATCTGGCAACCCTCCAAGGAAACACATGATTGCAATACAGGTTTTACACGGCCATTAGCTGTGCACAAAGGGCTTGAGGACCTTTGTTCAGAGGTGCTGGTTAGGAAGGCTTCTCAGCAGAGAGTCACTAATGCGAATGGTTCACCAAACCGGTGAACAGTGGGCGGGTTTCTCCTGGTAGAACTTCAGAAGCAAAGGCAAGAGTCTGGGGGAACACACAGCACAGCCCACACACAGCATTTCTGTGTTGTGTAAGTGCAGGGGTGAGGAGGGGACAGGCCCGTGGGAAGGCCGCTGCATCCCAGAGCGCTATCTACCATGCTGGCCAGGAGGTGGATTTTATCCCGGGTGCAAGGGGGAGTAAAAGAAAGGTACTGAGTAGGAGAGTGACTTGGTCAAATTTGTGTTGAAGGAAGATAAATCTGCAGCAGTGTCGAGGATGGACTGGAAGGTTAAGAAGCCTAGAGGTGGGGAGACGTGGAGGATATTGTCCAAGGTCAGCGAGCTGGTAAGTAGCAGAACTTGCAGTGTGAACTGGGGTCTGCTGGCTCCAGGTCAGCCCACGGACCTGCCCATCTAATTGGATTATGATTCCCACGTGCAATCATTTTCAGGCTCAGGAATAACACCACATTATGCACATTTTCCTTCCCTGGAAGATGAGCTCCACCCACATTTGGAAATACGGGAAATACGTCGTCCTCCTCTTCTCTCCCTTCCTGCCTCTCAGGAGGCCCCTCAGCTCCTGCATCTGATGAACTCAGCCCTCTTTCCCACACAGGGCTCCCCCTGCAAACCCGTCTAACAGGGCCAAGTGACAAAGTGAGTTAGATCCTCTGAGGTAACCTTGCGGGCCTTGTTTTTCTTGGGCCGCAGCCTGACTTTCTGATGCCCTGGAATGAGGGCACCTGTTCCTTTTCAAGGAGACTCTGCTGTGAGGCCCACGCAGATGGCAGGCCTGGCGTTCTGCGGTCGTCAGGGGCTGCTCGTTCTTGGACCTGGTTCACTAAAAGCTGGACAGGAGGCCAAGCAGAGCCTGGCAACCCTTCCAACCTGCCCTCCGAGGCTGGGGCATTGGCAGCACCTTAGCACGCATGGTGCAGCCCCTCAGAGAGTGCGCAGGTGCTGGTGAACTAGGCTGGTAGGTTAGTGGGGGAAGAAGAGGGAGCAAACTTGCTCTCCCGGACATGTGTCGTGAAATTCATGTCAGGATCTTGAGGCTAGAGCTTTGCAAAAAAAAAAAAAAGGGGGGGAGGCGCATTTAACAGAAGACAAAGATACACATGTAGGAAAAAGGTATGTGAGAAGTGCAACAATTAGTTTAAAAAGGTCACATAAGGATGCAGTGGATAAATTATGCAAGAATAGAGACATGCATAGATTTGGTAGTTTTGGGGCGATTTTAAAAGGAGTGCTTTTAAATAACCAACAAGTTTTTATTGAACACCTGCCATTTGAATGCCCTTCAGCACCGTTGGGCCGGCAGTAGCAAGTTGGTTGGAAGAATCCCTGATTAGAGATCTAGTTGCTGGCCCAGGCAGAGCGGACGGAGAGCCAGAGGAGATGGTACAGAGGTTCCCGGCATTGGTTTTGGTTCTGAGGCCTGTGAATTTTCAGGGGAGAATATGCGCTCTAGGAGAATGGTGATTTTGTGAGACTTACGGTATTCGTAGCAAGCATGAATATGAAGCCACAAACCCAGGCATGTAGGAAATATCCGTTTCTTCATTTTCTTCAAATTCAAATTTTAATTTGATTAACTTAATTTTAATTAAAGTTAAAATTTAAATTAACCCTGGCTCTGAAGCACCCTCCCCCATCTCCATCTGGAGATAAATTTATTATTCGAAGCCGTCATTGGAGGGCTCCTCCCCGTTCCACCACTGCCGCCAGCAGAGGTTGATCAACAATCCAGGAGGCCTAGCTGGTGCCTGGAGAAGAGGCCAGGCCTCTGGTCTTCCCTTGCTGAGCTTCCTGCCCACACCCTGACGGGCCACGTCTGCATAGGCACTGAAGGCTCTGTACGTGCACGGAGGTCCTCGGGGAACTTGTGCGGAGGTGACCCGAGTGTCCAGTCCTTACCGCCCACCCCTCCCCACCGGCCTCCCGAGCTTCCTCCTTCTCTTGGCTGCCTCAGACTCACTCCTCTCTTCTCTCCCAGCAGCACCTCTTCAGTGAGATCCAGTTCCCTAAAAGACGAGAGAAAGCATTGCAGTAGCTTCCTTCTTCTGCTTGGAGGATGGAGAGAGGGACATATAAATGGCCTCTCTAACTTCTTGAAACTAGAGAGGTGAGCAGGAAAGGAAAAAACTTTGAAAATGCGGTGCAAATTAGTTATCTCAATAAATCATCCTGCTGCGGTTTCTGTGTAATTTACAGGCCAGGCAGAGGGGCAGCAGAGCAGGGGATTAAATGCTTGGATTCTTGGTTCTACCTTTTGCTATCCACGTGGCCTTGCCTCAGCTTCCTCAGAGATGGTGATAACTGTACCTCCCCGGCAGTGATGCAGTGAGGGGCAGCGGAGTCCACACGCGTACAGCGCTCGGCACAACGATGAGGTGCCCTGAGCACTTGGTAATTGTTAGCGGCGGTTATTATTTTTTTGGTTTTTTGGTTTTGGTTTTTTTTTTGCGATATGCGGGCCTCTCACTGTTGTGGCCTCTCCCGTTGCGGAGCACAGGCTCCGGACATGCAGGCTCAGCGGCCATGGCTCACGGGCCCAGCTGCTCCGCGGCATGTGGGATCTTCCCAGACCGGGGCACGAACCCGCATCCCCTGCATCGGCAGGCGGACTCTCAACAACTGCGCCACCAGGGAAGCCCAGCGGCGGTTATTATTAAAGCTCTACTTTCACTGACACCCACGTTCAGCGCCCGACTACACCAACAATGTCGGTTCTTTTCTCGGACTAACAATAGCTTCCTCTCCACAACCAATAAGCGAGGAAAAGAAGGACGGGGTGAGGAAAGGGAGACTCATCCCATGCTCAGTGCACTGACGGAGGTGTGGAGGCTGATCTCTGCTTGCCCAGATGACCCAGGAGAAGGGACTATTCTAGTTGTGATGCTGTTAGAACAAGCTCAGGAATCTTACAGGAAGGGCAGTGGCACATGTTCTTCACAGATGGAGCTTGTCACCACCAGAGGTGTGTGTTTTGCCAGTGGAGAGACCACTGGACCAGGAGTCTTCCCGACTCTTCAGCTGGCTTCCTCTCTCAACTCTTCTTTTTTTAGTAAATTTACTTATTTTATTTATTTATTTTTGGCTGTGTTGGGTCTTTGTTGCTGCACACGGGCTTTCTCTAGTTGCGGCGAGCGAGGGCTACTCTTTGTTGCAGTGCGTGGGCTTCTCATTGCGGTGGCTTCTCTTGTTGTGGAGCACGGGCTCTAGGCGCACAGGCTTCAGTAGTTGTGGCACGTGGGCTCAGGAGTTGTGGCTCACGGGCTCTAGAGCGCAGGCTCAGTAGTTGTGGCGCACGGGCTTATTTGCTCTGCGGTGTGTGGGATCTTCCCAGACCAGGGAACGAACCTGTGTCCCCTGCATTGGCAGGCGGATCCTTAACCACTGCGCCACCAGGGAAGTACCTCTCTCTCAACTCTTCGTGTCACTGCCTTACAGGTGTCCTCCCTGCCCCCTGATCTAAATTAGCTCTTACCTATCATTCTCTCTTGCAATTTCTTGTTCTTTATTATTAGCCTTTAGCCTTTATTCAATTTTTAATCATGGATATTTTGCGTGTTTATTTGTTTAGCATCTTCGCTCTCAGTAGATTACATAGCTCTAGAGGGCTGGGATTAAGTGTGTTTTATGGACCAAGTGCAATCACTTAACCTCAACTTTTTAATCTGCTAAATGAGGATGGTAATACTGCTTTTGCATACCTCACTGAGCTGTGAAATTAAAAAAGATAATGCATGTGAACTTCCTTGTAAATCATGAAACATCTTGCAGATATTAGTTATGCTCAATGACATGTCTACTTGAATGTACATCTCAAGCTGAACACTTGTGAAATGAACTCCCAGGCAGATGAGCATTTTGTTCAATGAGATAATGTAGGAAAGTGCTCACAGCAAGACACACACTGTGATGGCTCTTGATGTCTACAGTAGAAGATGGCAGCCCCAACCTCTAGAAATATGATAGTCACTCAGTCCATCTGTAGTGGGCTTGAAATAGTTAAAGAGGAGCACGCCCATGGCTGGAGATGTCTGAACACAAGCCACAGTGAGTAACCCAGAGCCCATCCATCCTGCACACCGGAGGAGGATTCGCAAGTTCATTCTCAACTGAGATGTTCCTTTCCTACCAAGAGGCGAGGATGGGGAGTATGACACCTTCCCCTGCCCTGTGGCAGAGAGACTGCCAAGGGAGGGAAGACACTTCCAGAAGAATGGCTGCTGCTGCCAGCATTTCGCAGAGGGCACACGGGAGGAACATGAATCTCCTTAAGTTCAAACACTGAACAGATAGGTGCAGTATCACACTTGGAAGAGGACGGATGTAGTTGATGAATATGTTAATCCTGGGCGTAGATTTTTCTGCTTTTGATGGACCAGCGAGGAAATGAGAAATGATCCTTTCTCATGGCCGGTGTGGTGCATGAATCACTGAGGCTGGGAACCCAAAGATCAGATGATGTTAAACCAGAGAGACAAAAATAATAGATAAGATTGGACCGACACAGACCCATCTTCCTTCACTAGGCCGTTCTCAGGTGTTACTGAGTCCATGTTGATCCTGCTCATGGCAGGACGGGCAAATCAATCGAGAGACCGAGGTGTTGGGGCAAGGAGTGGCGACTTTATTCAGAAAGCCAGCAGACGGAGAAGATGGGCGGTCCCAAAGAACCATCTTCCCCGAGTTAGAATTCAGGCTTCGTTTATACTAAAAGGGGAGGGGGTGAAGCCTTAGTTCTGATCCAGCTCTGGAGGGGGTGTGTTAGTTTCTTCCTTCCTGCAGCCATTCACAGGTGGGCCTGGTCAGAATGTTTCCTGTGAGCTAAACAAAGGTATTTTAGCTTAACTCTCATTACCTGGGAGGCAGGGTTCCCAGAGATGGGCCATTATGTTAATTTTAGCTTATAGGCAGCATCCCTTTAGTGATTGACTTGTAATAGAATGCAGAGGTTTTTCCCTGTTACACAGGTTTTGTCCTGTTTCTCAGGGAGGAAGGATGAAGAGATGACACCAGAACTATGCTTGGTATTCCTTGTTGTTTGGTGTGTATGTAATTATGGCGTAACTGACTACTTAGTAAATTGTGTAGGGTATGTCTGCACATTTTATGGAGTCCCTGGCTCTCCCAGGACCCCAGATTCCCCGTTGTTGGCAGGCAGCCCAGTTTTTCCCCAGGTCTTGGGCTTGGGACTGAATGCGCGTCAGTCACTGTGTCCTTATACATAGAAACAAAGGTGAGCAGTGAGCCCAGGAGAGGCAACAGGTAAAGGGAGGATAGGTAACAGGTCAAAAGGGATAGAAATCGGCCCTAGGATGGGGGCAGGAAGATGGACCAGACACTGGATCCACAAGAAGTCGAAGCCCCGTCACAGATGCATGTCAAGACACACGGACAAAGACCAAGGTTGAGAAGCTGGGTAAGCCAAGGTCACACACAGCGGGACACAGGAGGACATGGGCTGGTGACCACACATGCCAGAGAGGTGAGAATTAGAAGGAGAGGGGGGTACAAATCTGTAATAAATTTAAAAATAATCTTTATTTGTTAAATGAATGATTGCTACTAGTGTAGTTGTCTTATCTTAGCCCCAAAAGATTGGGGTTAACTTTACTCTCATCTATCATGGGGCTGCAGCCACAGAAAGGGGCTTCTCTCAGGCCCTGCAGGCGTCCACCTGGGTTCAATCTACATTTTTCTTCCAAACCTAACCCACCTGCTATGAGGAACGTGCTGTAACAGAGATAAGTACAGGGCACTGTGAGTAGAAGCTGGGGAGTGAGGGGAGGCCTGTGGGAACCTGTTACCATGTGGAGGGAGAAGCCCAGACGCAGCAGGCTGTGATGGGGTGCTGTGGCCAGAGGCCAGGCTGGTACCCTGTGCTTGAGGACTGGGGAAAGCAAGAAGCTCAGAGAGGGCTTGGAGAGGCAAACCCAGACGAGAGGCTGAGGGCAAGGCGGGTAACTGCGTCTAACTTCACCATTTTGCCCAAGGCGGGCTCTGATCTCTAGAGCAGGTGGGACAGCTCCTCAAACAGAAGTCACCCCTGATCTGCCCTTCTCAGTCCCGAGAGGAGTGCGCTCCAGGCCACCGCAAAGGTAAATATGAGAAGAGTCGCCTGAGAGTAAACAGGGCAGTAAAAGGGATCTGGGAAAGCGAAAGCAGAGTCTGAGAGCGGGAGCACGAAGTCAGGAGCCGGGAGAGGTGGAGGCGTGGGTCCTTTCTCCTGGAGAGACAGGGGAGCTTTGTGCGCTGGCCTCGCATCTCCGGCTGCGCGCGGCCGGGCCGGGGCCATGCGAGGGCCGCTCCTCTCCACGCTTCTCCTGGCTGCTCTGTCACAGGTACGTCCTGGCTCTCCCACCACTCCTTCCCCCAGGGGATGCGGCGACTCCTATTTCCTCAGGTCAGAGATAAAAAGGAAGAGAAGATGGGGGAAGAGGAGAGATGCATTCCTTGTGGAAATACTTGCAGACGAACAGGGAGCCATTTTCTTCTCCAAATCGAGTCCTGTTTAGGTTCATTAGCTTCGGGAAAGAGTGAAAAACATTTCTCCCTTTCGGGGAAGGGCACTTAATCCTGCTTCCGATATGTTTGAACAGCTCCCAGATTTTCATACGGTGTATTTTTTACGGGAGTCTGCTGGCACACGCACTTGGGGAGCGGCAGCCCTGCGGGCGGGGTGGCTGTGGTCCTCTGCGGGCGCCAGCCCGGGCGGAAGGCACAGAGCCGCTGGAAAGAGTGATCCTAATGGCTTTCTTCAGCTAAGCCTGTCCTTGTAGGAAAGAAGCTTTTCAGAGTAAACATTTATATTTTTAAAACATTCTATTTCTTTTTTCTTAACCCATGAGTTTTTCACTTTTCATGAAAAGGAATCAGTCCACGGGATTTTTAAGTATTTCACACAGCAGACCAAAGGGAAGTTTAATTTAATATGAGCAATTCTTTGCTTTAGTAGTTTTTATTAAGATCATTAAAACAGGGTGACTTATTTATGGATTTATTTACATGGTGGAGGTTTTCGCTAGCCCAGAAGACAGAGCTTTTGAAACGTGGTTATTTAGAGTACAGGGATGTGTCTGTGAGTTAATTTGATTGAGGCAGTAAGTAGTAGATGTATTTTAGAAAACAAGGGGTAGAAAATTGTTGTATGTGGAGAGATTGAAGATTTTAAAAGGGTCATAACAAGAATGTCAATGGTACCATTATGTGGAGGGGTGCTTTTCTCCAGTAGGGGTGAGATGGGGCTGCCTATTGCCTATTCCACTGCTCTTGAGAAAAACCCTGTCATTTTTGTTGACTGAGAACTACAGCATCTCCCTAAACAGCAAATATTCCAACAGAGAGAGATGTGCCCAAAGTGAAAACAAACACAAAAACGGGTTATATAGCGAGCAACAAGAAAATATTATGCTTAATGGCAAAGTTAAGGGTCTGATAATACCTACCATTTATAGAAAATCTATGTGCCATGCACTGTGCTATGCACTTTAGTCATTTTCTTAATCCTCAAAATAACCTTGCAAAGTGGATATTATTAGCCCTGTTTTACAGAGGAGGATTGAGGCTCAAAGATCAAATAAATGAAAGTTATCGAAATCCCAGAGTTATACTAAAGCTCAGCTCTGTGGTCAAGACCCCTCATTGTTTCTGTTGTATTATTCTGATGATTCTTTTGTGGTCTTGAGCTTTTGATTTTGAAAACAGTCAAAATGTCTGAAGAAAAAATTATATACAGTTTTTTACATTTACCCACATATTTGCCATTTCTGGGACCCTTGATTTCTTCCTGCATTTCTAAAGTACTATCTATTGTAATTTTCCCTTCAGACTGAAGAGCTTCCTTTAGTATTTCTTGTGAGACAGGTATGCTAGCAACAATTTCTCTCAGCTTTCTGTATCTGGAAATGTCTTTAATTTTACCCTCATTTTTAAAAGATAATTCCACTGGAGAAAGAACCTCAGGTTGACAGTTTTTTTTCTTTCAACATTCTGTCTGGGGGCCTTGTTCGCCTTCTCCACCTCCTCTTTTAAAGACATAGTTTTTTTTGGCGTAGTTTTAGGGTCACAGCAAGTTTGAGAGGAAGGTACAGAGATTTCCTGTGCACTGCCTCCCTTCCACCCGGATTATCTGTGTCCCCCACAAAAGTGGTACACAACTGATGAACCACACTGGCACATCGTAACCATCCAGAGTCCATCACTTACGTTACGGTTCACTCTTGGTGTTGTACCTTCTGAGTTTGGACAGATGTGTAATGACATGTATCCACTATGACAATACTGTACAGAGTATTTTCGCTGCCCTAAAAATCCTCTGTGCGCCACCTGTTTATCCCTTCCCCAACCCCTGGCAACCACTGATCTTTTTACTGTCTCCATAGTTGTGCCCTTTCCAGAATGTCATATGGTTGGAGTCATACAGTATGTAGCCTTTTCAGATTGGCTTCTTTCACTTAGTGATATGCATGTCTTTTCAAGGCTTGATAGCTCATTTCCTTTTAGCACTGAATAATGTTCCACTGTCTGGATGTATCACAGTTTATCCACTCACCTATTGAAGAGCATCTTGGTTTCCTTCTTTTGATGAGAAGTCAGATCTCATACTTATTGTTATTCTCCTGTGTGTAATACTCCCCCTTTCTCAGGCTGATTCCAAGATTTTCTCTTTATCCTTAGTTTTCAACCGTGTTACCTTGTGACCTCGGAGATCATATAGAAATGCTTCCAGACTGGAAAGATAAACAGGTGTCCCCAGGTGGGAAGTTTGGGGAGCGGGCACTTCATTAGAGGGAGCAATGTGAGGAAAAGCCTGACCTCAGAGGAGGAGAAACTGACCTGGTGCCTCTTGTCAGGTGCATGGCATAGGAGGGGAGTGCATTGAGTGCTACCGCTAGAGAGGAAGGCGAGGACCAGCACACAGAGGGTTTAGATACCATGCTCAGAAGTTTGGACCATATACTGTTGACAGTGGGGAGCCACTGGATGGGCTTCAAGGAGATGAGGAGTAAAATCAGATACAGTGGTTTTTTTTAAATTAAAACAATTTTAAATTTTATTTATTTTTTATACAGCAGGTTCTTATTAGTTATCCATTTTATACATATTAGTGTATGCATGTCAATCCCAATCTCCCAATCCATCAAACCACCACCTCCACACCCCCCTTGGTGTCCATACGTTTCTTCTCTACATCTGTGTCTCAATTTCTGCCCTGCAAACAGGTTCATCTGTACCATTTTTCTAGGTTCCACATATGTGCGTTAATATACGATATTTGTTTTTCTCTTTCCGACTTACTTCACTCTGTATGACAGTCTCTAGATCCAACCATGTCTCTACAAATGACCCAATTTCGTTCCTTTTTATGGCTGAGTAATATTCCATTGTATATATGTACCACACCTTCTTTATCCATTCATCTGTCAATGGGCATTTAGGTTGCTTCCATGACCTGGCTATTGTGAATAGTGTTGCAGTGAACACTGGGGTGGATGTGTCTTTTTGAATTATGGTTTTCTCTGGGTATATGCCCAGTAGTCGGATTGCTGGATCATACGGTAATTCTATTTTTAGTTTTTTAAGGAACCTCCATACTGTTCTCCATAGTGGCTGTATCAATTTACATTTCCACCAACAGTGCAAGAGGGTTCCCTTTTCTCCACACCCTCTCCAGCATTTGTTGATTGTAAATTTTCTGATGATGCCCATTCTAACTGGTGTGAGGTGATACCTCATTGTAGTTTTGATTTGCATTTCTCTAATAATTAGTGATGTTCAGCAGCTTTTCATGTGCTTCTTGGCCATCTGTATGTCTTCTTTGGAGAAATGTCTATTTAGGTCTTCTGCCCATTTTTTGATTGGGTTGTTTGTTTTTTTAATATTGAGCTGCATGTGCTGTGTATATATTTTGGAGATTAATTCTTTTTTTTTTTTTTTTTTAGCATTTGAGAACTTTGGTTGATTGAGTATTTATCATATGTCATGCACTATTCTGCCTTAAAATTGCTCACAATTTGCTGTAGGGAGACAGGCAAAAAAGTGCATTCAAATGTTACAGTTTCTGTGATAAAAAATATGTATGGGATACAACAGGGTACAAAGGAAAAATGGTCATTTCAATCTGGACAGAGCTCATTAAGTTTCTTGAATCTGTGGGTTTGTAATTTCCATCAAATTTTGAAAAAATTTCAAACAAAATTTCTCCAAGTATTTTTGGTCTCTTCTATTCCTTCTGTGACTCTAGTTACATGTATGCTTGAGGTTGTCCCATAAGTCACTGAGGTTCTTTTTTTTTTTTTTTGGCTTCTTTCTTTTTTTTTTTAACATCTTTATTGGAGTATAATTGCTTTACAATGGTGTGTTAGTTTCTGCTTTACAACAAAATGAATCAGTTATATATATACATAGGTCCCCATATCTCTTCCCTCTTGTGTCTCCTTCCCTCCCACCCTCCCTATCGCACCCCTCTAGGTGGTCACAAAGCACCTAGCTGATCTCCCTGTAATATGTGGCTGCTTCCCACTAGCAATCTACCTTAAGTTTGGTAGTGTATATATGTCCATGCCTCTCTCTCGCTTTGTCACAGCTTACCCTTCCCCCTCCCCATATCCTCAAGTCCATTCGCTAGTAGGTCTGTGTCTTTATTCCTGTTTTACCCCTAGGTTCTTCATGACCTTTTTTTCCCTTAAATTCCATATATATGTGTTAGCATACGGTATTTGTCTCTCTCTTTCTGACTTATTTCACTCTGTATGACAGACTCTAGGTCTATCCACCTCATTACAAATAGCTCAATTTCGTTTCTTTTTATGGCTGAGTAATATTCCATTGTATATATGTGCCACATCTTCTTTATCCATTCATCCGATGATAGACACTTAGGTTGTTTCCACCTCTGGGCTATTGTAAATAGAGCTGCAATGAACATTTTGGTACATGACTCTTTGAATTATGGTTTTCTCAGGGTATATGCCCAGTAGTGGGATTGCTTTTGTAGTTTTTTAAGGAACCTCCATACTGTTCTCCACAGTGGCTGTATCAATTTACATTCCCACCAACAGTGCAAGAGGGTTCCCTTTTCTCCACACCCTCTCCAGCATTTATTGTTTCTAGATTTTTTGATGATGGCCATTCTGACTGGTGTGAGATGATATCTCATTGTAGTTTTGATTTGCATTTCTCTAATGATTAATGATGTTGAGCATTCTTTCATGTGTTTGTTGGCAGTCTGTATATCTTCTTTGGAGAAATGTCTATTTAGGTCTTCTGCCCATTTTTGGATTGGGTTGTTTGTTTTTTTGTTATTAAGCTGCATGAGCTGCTTATAAATTTCGGAGATTAATCCTTTGTCAGCTGCTTCATTTGCAAATATTTTCTCCCATTCTGAGGGTTGTCTTTTGGTCCTGTTTATGGTTTCCTTTGCTGTGCAAAAGCTTTGCAGTTTCATTAGGTCCCATTTGTTTATTTTTGTTTTTATTTCCATTTCTCTAGGAGGTGGGTCAAAAAGGATCTTGCTGTGATTTATGTCATAGAGTGTCCTGCCTATGTTTTCCTCTAAGAGTTTGATAGTTTCTGGCCTTACATTTAGGTCTTTAATCCATTTTGAGCTTATTTTTGTGTATGGTGTTAGGGATTGATCTAATCTCATAGTTTTACATGTACCTGTCCAGTTTTCTCAGCACTACTTATTGAAGAGGCTGTCCTTTCTCCACTGTACATTCCTGCCTCCTTTATCAAAGATAAGGTGATCATATGTGCATGGGTTTATCTCTGGGCTTTCTATCCTGTTCCATTGATCTATCTTTCTGTTCTTGTGCCAGTACCATACTGTCTTGATTACTGTAGCTTTGTAGTATAGTCTGAAGTCAGGGAGCCTGATTCCTCCAGCTCCGTTGTTCATTCTCAAGATTGCTTTGGCTATTCGGGGTCTTTTGTGTTTCCATACAAGTTGTGAAAATTTTTGTTCTAGTTCTGTGAAAAATGCCAGTGGTAGTTTGATAGGGATTGCATTGAATCTGTAGATTGCTTTGGGTAGTAGAGTCATTTTCACAATGTTGATTCTTCCAGTCCAAGAACATGGTATATCTCTCCATCTATTTGTATCATCTTTAATTTCTTTCATCAGTGTCTCATAATTTTCTGCATACAGGTCTTTTGTCTCCTTAGGTAGGTTTATTCCTAGGTATTTTATTCTTTTTGTTGCAATGGTAAATGGGAGTTTTTTCTTGATTTCACTTTCATATTTTTCATCATTAGTGTATAGGAATGCCAGAGATTTCTGTGCATTAATTTTGTATCCTGCTACTTTACCAATTTCATTATTAGCTCTAGTAGTTTTCTGGTAGCATCTTTAGGATTCTCTATGTATAGTATCATGTCATCTGCAAATAGTGACAGCTTTACTTCTTCTTTTCTGATTTGGATTCCTTTTATTTCCCTTTCTTCTCTGATTGCTGTGGCTAAAACTTCCAAAACTGTGTTGAATAAGAGTGGTGAGAGTGCGCAACCTTGTCTTGTTCTTGATCTTAGTGGAAAAGGTTTCAGTGTTTCACCATTGAGGATGATGTTGGCTGTGGGTTTGTCATATATGGCCTTTATTATGTTGAGGAACGTTCCCTCTATGCCTACTTTCTGCAGGGTTTTTATCATAAATGGGTGTTGAATTTTGTCAAAAGCTTTCTCTGCATCTATTGAGATGATCATATGGTTTTTCTCCTTCAATTTGTTAATATGGTGTATCACGTTGATTGATTTGTGTATATTGAAGAATCCTTGCATTCCTGGAATAAACCCCACTTGATCATGGTGTATGATCCGTTTAATGTGTTGTTGGATTCTGTTTGCTAGTATTTTGTTGAGGAGTTTTGCATCTATGTTCATCAGTGATACTGGCCTGTAGTTTTCTTTCTTTGTGACATCCTTGTCTGGTTTTGGTATCAGGGTGATGGTGGCCTCATAGAATGAGTTTGGGAGTGTTCCTCCCTCTGCTATAGTTTGGAAGAGTTTGAGAAGGATAGGTGTTAGCTCTTCTTTAAATGTTTGATAGAATTCGCCTGTGAAGCCATCTGGTCCTGGGCTTTTGTTTGTTGGAAGATTTTTAATTACAGTTTCAATTTCAGTGCTTGTGATTGGTCTGTTCATATTTTCTATTTTTTCCTGATTCAGTCTTGGCAGGTTGTGCATTTCTAAGAATTTGTCCATTTCTTCCAGGTTGTCCATTTTATTGGCATAGAGTTGCTTTTAGTAATCTCTCATGATCTTTTGTATTTCTGCAGTGTCAGTTGTTACTTCTCCTTTTTCATTTCTAATTCTATTGATTTGAGTCTTCTCCCTTTTTTTCTTGATGAGTCTGGCTAATGGTTTATCAATTTTGTTTATCTTCTCTTGGAACCAGCTTTTAGTTTTACTGATCTTTGCTATCGTTTCCTTCATTTCTTTTTCATTTATTTCTGATCTGATTTTTATGATTTCTTTCCTTCTGCTAACTTTGGGTTTTTTTTGTTCTTCTTTCTCTAATTGCTTTAGGTGCAAGGTTAGCTTGTTTATTCGAGATGTTTCCTGTTTCTTAAGGTAGGATTGTATTGCTATAAACTTGCCTCTTAGAACTGCTTTTGCTGCATCCAATAGATTTTGGGTCGTCGTGTCTCCATTGTCATTTGTTTCTAGGTATTTTTTGATTTCCTCTTTGATTTCTTCAGTGATCACTTCGTTATTAAGTAGTGTATTGTTTAGCCTCCATGTGTTTGTATTTTTTACAGATCTTTTCCTGTAATTGATATCTAGTCTCATAGCGTTGTGGTCGGAAAAGATACTTGATACAATTTCAATTTTCTTAAATTTACCAAGGCTTGATTTGTGACCCAAGATATGATCTATCCTGGAGAATGTTCCATGAGCACTAGAGAAAAATGTGTATTCTGTTGTTTTTGGATGGAATGTCCTATAAATATCAATTAAGTCCATCTTGTTTAATGTATCATTTAAAGCTTGTGTTTCCTTATTTATTTTCATTTTGGATGATCTGTCCATTGGTGAAAATGGGGTGTTAACGTCCCCTACTATGAATGTGTTACTGTCGATTTCCCCCTTTATGGCTGTTAGTATTAGCCTTATGTATTGAGGTGCTCCTATGTTGGGTGCATAAATATTTACAGTTGTTATATCTTCTTCTTGGATCAATCCCTTGATCATTATTTAGTGTCCTTCTTTGTCTCTTCTAATAGTCTTTATTTTAAAGTCTATTTTGTCTGATATGAGAATTGCTACTCCAGCTTTCTTTTGGTTTCCATTTTCATGAAATATCTTTTTCCATCCTCTTACTTTCAGTCTCTATGTGTCTCTAGGTCTGAAGTGGGTCTCTTGTAGACAGCAAATATATGGGTCTTGTTTTTGTATCCATTCAGCCAATCTGCGTCTTTTGGTGGGAGCATTTAGTCCATTTACATTTAAGGTAATTATCGATATGTGTGTTCCTATTCCCATTTTCTTAATTGTTTTGGGTTCGTTATTGTAGGTCTTTTCCTTCTCTTGTGTTTCTTGCCTAGAGAAGTTCCTTTAGCAGTTGTTGTAGAGCTGGTTTGGTGGTGCTGAACTCTCTCAGCTTTTGCTTGTCTGTAAAGGTTTTAATTTCTCCATCCAATCTGAATGAGATCCTTCCTGGGTAGAGTAATCTTATTTGCAGGTTTTTCTCCTTCATCACTTTAAATATGTCCTGCCAGTCCCTTCTGGCTTGCAGAGTTTCTGCTGAAAGATCAGCTGTTAACCTTATGGGGATTCCCTTGTGTGTTATTTTTCCCTTGCTGCTTTTAATATGCTTTCTTTGTATTTAATTTTTCACAGTTCGATTAATATGTGTCTTGGCATATTTCTCCTTGGATTTATCCTGTATGGGACTCTCTGTGCTTCCTGGACTTGATTAACTATTTCCTTTCCCATATTAGGGAAGTTTTCAACTATAATCTCTTCAAATATTTTCTCAGTCCCTTTCTTTTTCTCTTCTTCTGGAACCCCTATAAATCGAATGTTGGTGCGTTTAATGTTGTCCCAGAGGTCTCTGAGACTGTCCTCAGTTCTTTTCATTCTTTTTTCTTTATTCTGCTCTGCAGTAGTTATTTCCACTATTTTATCCTCCAGGTCACTTATCCGTTATTCTGCCTCAGTTATTCTGCTATTGATCCCTTCTAGAGTATTCTTTATTTCATTTATTGTGTTGTTCATCATTGTTTGTTTCATCTTTAGTTCTTCTAGGTCCTTGTTAAATGTTTGTTGCATTTTCTCTATTCTATTTCCAAGATTTTGGATCATCTTTACTATCATTATTCTCAATTGTTTTTCAGGTAGACTGCCTATTTCCTCTTCATTTGTTAGGTCTGGTGGGTTTTTGCCTTGCTCCTTCATCTGCTGTGTGTTTCTCTCTCTTCTCATTTTGCTTATCTTACTATGTTTGGGGTCTCCTTTTTGCAGGCTGCAGGTTCACAGTTCCCATTGTTTTTGGTGTCTGTCACCAGTGGCTAAGGTTGGTTCAGTGGGTTGTGTAGGCTTCCTGGTGGAGGAGACTAGTGCCTGTGTTCTGGTGGATGAGGCTGGATCTTGTCTTTCTGGTGGGTGGGTCCACGTCTGGTGGTGTGTTTTGGGGTGTCTGTGGACTTATTATGATTTAGGGCAGCCTCTCTGCTAATGGGTGGGATTGTGTTCCTGTCTTGCTAGTTGTTTGGCATAGGATGTCCCGCACTGTAGCTGGCTGGTCGTTGAGTGAAGCTGGGTGCTGGTGTTGAGATGGAGATCTCTGGGAGATTTTCACCATTTGATATTATGTGGAGCTGGGAGGTCTCTTGTGGACCAGTGTCCTGAAGTTGGCTCTCCCACCTGAGAGGTACAGCACTAACTCCTGACTGCAGCACCAGGAGCCTTTCATCCACACAGCTCAGAAGAAAAGGGAGAAAAAGTAGAAAGAAAGAGTTAGTAGAAGGAGAAAGAAAGAAAGGAAGGAGGGAGGGAGGAAGGAAGGAAGGGAAGGAAGAAAAAAAGAAGATAAAGTAAAATAAAATAAAGTAAGATAAAATATAATAAAGTTATTAAAAAATAATTATTAGGAGAAAAAAACAACGGACGGATAGAACTCTGGGACAAATGGTGGAAGCAAAGCTATACAGAGAAAATCTCACAGAGAAGCATACACATATACACTCACAAAAAGAGGAAAAGGGGAAAAAATCATAAATCTTGCTCTCAAAGTCCACCTCCTTAATTTGGGATGATTCGTTGTCTATCCATGTATTCCACAGATGCAGGGTACATCAAGTTGATTGTGGAGCTTTAATCCGCTGCTTCTGAGGCTGCTGGGAGAGATTTCCCTTTCTCTTTGTTTTCACAGCTCCCTGGGGCTCAGCTTTGGATTTGGCCCCACCTCTGCATGTAGGTCGCTGGAGGGCGTCTGTTCTTCGCTCAGACAGGATGGGGTTAAAGGAGCCGCTGATTCGGGGGCTCTGGCTCACTCAGGCCGGGAGGAGGGAGGGGCACAGAATGCGGGGCGAGCCTGCGGCAGCAGAGGCCAGCGTGACGTTGCACCAGCCTGAGGCATGCAGTGCGTTCTCCCGGGGTAGTTGTCCCTGGATCCCGGGACCCTGGCAGTGGCGGGCTGCACAGGCTCCCCGGAAGAGGGGTGTGGGTAGTGACCTGTGCTCGCACACAGGCTTCTTGGTGGTGGCAGCAGCAGCCTTAGCGTCTCATGCCTGTCTCTAGGGGTCCGCTCTTTTAGCTGCGGCTCGCGCCCGTCTCTGGAGCTCCTTTAAGCAGCGCTCTTAATCCCCTCTCCTCGCGCACCAGGAAACAAAGAGGGAAGAAAAAGTCTCTTGCCTCTTCGGCAGGTCCAGACTTTTCCCCAGACTCCCTCCGGGCCAGCCGTGGCGCACTAACCCCCTGCAGGCTGTGTTCACGCCACCAACCCCAGTCCTCTCCCTGCGCTCCAACCACAGCCCGAGCCTCATCTCCCAGCCCCACCTGCCCCGGCTGGGGAGCAGACAAGCCTCTCGGGCTGGTGAGTGCCGGTCGGCACCGATCCTCTGTGTGGGAATCTCTCCGCTTTGCCCCACGCCCCCCTGTTGCTGTGCTCTCCTCCGCGGCTCCGAAGCTTCCCCCTCCGCCACCCGTAGTCTCCACCCGCGAAGGGGCTTCCTAGTGTGTGGAAACGTTTCCTCCTTCACGGCTCCCTCCCACTGGTGCAGGTCCCGTCCCTATCTTTTTGTCTCTGTTTATTCTTTTTTCTTTTTCCTACCCAGGTACGTGGGGGGGGTTTCTTGCCTTTTGGGAGGTCTGAGGTCTTCTGCCAGCGTTCAGTAGGTGTTCTGTAGGACTTATTCCACGTGTAGATGTATTTCTGGTGTATCTATGGGGAGGAAGGTGATCTCCACGTCTTACTCTTCCGCCATCTTCCCGGAAGTGATCAAGATTAATTCTTTGTGCATTGATTCGTTTGCAAATATTTTCTCCCATTCTGAGGGTTGTCTTTTCGTCTTGTTTGTAGTTTCCTTTGCTTTGCAAAAGGTTTGAAGTTTCATTAGGTCCCATTTGTTTATTTTTGTTTTTATTTCCATTACTGTAGGAGGTGGATCAAAAAAGATCTTGCTGTGATTTATGTCAAAGAGTGTTCTTCATATGTTTTCCTCTGAGAGTTTTATAGTGTCCAGACTTACATTTAGGTCTCTAATCCATTTTGAGTTTATTTTTGTGTGTGGTGTTAGGGAGTGTTCTAATTTCATTCTTTTACATGTAGCTGTCCAGTTTTCCTAGCACCACTTATTTAAGAGAGTGTCTTTTCTCCATTGTATATCCTTGCCTCCTTTGTGATAGATTTTTTGACGATAGGTGTGTGGGTTTATCTCTGGGCTTTCTATCCTGTTCCATTGATCTATCTTTCTGTTTTTGTGCCAGTACCATATTGTCTTGATTACTGTAGCTTTGTAGTATAGTCTGAAGTTAGGGAGTCTGATTCTTCCAGCTCTTTTTCTTTCCCTCAAGACTGCTTTGGCTATTTGGGGTCTTTTGTGTGTCCATACAAATTTTATTTGTGAATTCTATCAAACATTTAAAGAAGAGGTAACTCTCATCCTTCTCAAGCTCTTCCAAAAAACTGAAGAGGAAGGAACACTCCCAAACTCATTCTATGAGGCCACCATCACCCTGATACCAAAACCAGACAAAGATACTACAAAAAAAGAAAATTACAGACCAATATCATTGATGAATATAGATGCAAAAATCCTCAACAAAATACTAGCAAACAGAATCCAACAACATATTAAAAGGATCATACACAATGATCGAGTGGGATTTATACCAGGGATGCAAGGATTCTTCAATATACACAACTCAATCAATGTGATACACCATAGTAACAAACTGAAGAATAGAAACCATACGATCATCTCAATAGATGCAGAAAAAGCTTTTGACAAAATTCAACACCGATTTATGATAAAAACTCTCCGGAAAGTGGGCATAGAGGGAACCTACCTCAACATAATAGAGTCCATATACAACAAACCCACAGCAAACATCATTCTCAATGGTGAAAAACTGAAAGCATTTCCTCTAAGATCAGGAAGAAGACAAGGATGTCCACTTTCACCACTATTATTCAACATGTTTTGGAAATCCTAGCCACAGCAATCAGAGAAGAAAAAGAAATAAAAGGAATATGAATTGGAAAAGAAGACGTAAAACTGTCACTGTTTGCAGATGACATGATACTATACATAGAGAATCCTAAAGATGCCACCAGAAAACTACTAGAGCTAATCAATGAATTTGGTAAAGTTGCAGGATGCAAAATTAATGCACAGAAATCTCTTGCGTTCCTATATACTAATGATGAAAAATTTGAAAGAGAAACTAAGGAAACACTCCCCTTTACCATTGCAACAAAAAGAATAAAATACCTAGGAATAAACCTACCTAAGGAGACAAAAGACCTGTATGCAGAAAACTGTAAGACACTGATAAAAGAAATTAAAGATGATACAAATAGCTGGAGAGATATACCATGTTCTTGGATTGGAAGAATCAATATTGTGAAAATGACTATACTACCCAAAGCAATCTACAGATTCAATGCAATCCCTGTCAAATTGCCAGTGGCATTTTTTACAGAACTAGATACAGTGTTTTTTGTTTTGTTTTGTTTTTTTTATGTGGAGATGCTGGGGACCGACAGATATGTTTTTTAAGAGCTCCTTAAAGCAGTGATGTGGTAGATTTGTTGAAGTCATTCTTGAGGGAGGGAGACCGGTTAGGAACTTACTGCAGTAGTACTTGGTAGCAGTGAAAATGAGGGAAGAGTGACTAGTTTTAGGGCTATAAGGATGATAAGCAGGATTAGTTGTTAAATGACTATGGGAGGTGAGGGAGAGGAAGATGACCTGGACGACTCCTAGCTTCCTGTCTCCAGGGTATGGAGAAGCTGTCTCGGGTGGGTGGGGCAATGTTGAGTTTGGGACGTGAGTTTTTCCTGTAGGACGTTCTAGTGGAGACGTCCGGTAGGCAGCCAGCTATATGGGTCTGCACTCAGCGTGGCAGTCCTGGATGGAAATTTATATTTGAAGCTGCATAGGATCGAAAATGACGGCAAGGGTGTTGATGAGATGGTCAAGAGACAGTGTGCAGGGTGAGAACAGCAATACATTAAGGTCACGAAACACCAGTGAGCTTAGATCTAAGTCAAATGCAGGGTAACAGGAGCCTGCAAAGGAGATTGAGAAAGTATGTCCAGAGGTAGGGGTAGAACTGGGCAGGGGTGTGGGGCTGGTGTCATGAAAGCCAAGAATTGAGAGTCCAACACCTTAGAGAGGGGAGGACGGAAAGTTCATGAACATGAGCCCAGCTGAGAGGCCACCGAACCCGGCAAGGGGTGCCTGGTAACCACGTCTGAACCTGGGCAAGAATGCGAAGCAGGCGCTCGCTATGTGTAGCCTTGATATTCTGCCCCCCTACATTCGGGGTTTCCATTGTTCCTCCTCGTCCTTCAGAAGCCCAGAACTGTATCCTCAAAGTCTATTCTCACATGGTATATTCAACTCAAATAGTAGCTGAAAGTGTTACTCTGGGGAATACATGTCTCATCAGTGGTAAGAAAAAAGGCTGGGCTTCCCTGGTGGCGCAGTGGTTGAGAGTCCTCCTGCCGATGCAGGGGACACAGGTTCGTGCCCCCGTCCGGGAGGATCCCACATGCCGCGGAGCGGCTGGGCCCATGACCCATGGCCGCTGAGCCTGCGCAAAAAAAAAAAGCTTAAGATTTAATGGTGGAATTTCAAACAGATAGTTTTAAATGTAGGGTTGTTTTTGTTCTTTTTCTGATTCTGACTCTCTTTTTCATTGTCCAAACTTTTTCTTTTTTTATATTAGCTATCTATTTTATACATATTAGTGTATATATGTCAATCCCAATCCCCCAATTCATCCCCCCCAACCGCTTTCCCCACTTGGTGTCCCTTAAATGTAGGGTTTTTGAGTTGGAAAGAGGTTTAGCATGTCTGTATCAGTCCAACTGCCTTCAGTTCCATCAGATAAAAATTGAGAGTTAATTACAGAAATTACTTGCCAGGCACTGTGCTAAGTGCCACTTGTACACCAGCAAGTGAACCTCAACTCCCTGTGGTTGGGTAGCTTTAGGGTGAGTGGAGAAGACAGGCACTTATACACTAACTTCAGTACACCGACAGGTAAAAGGGAGCATGGAGAGGTTATAGAAAGTCTTCTGGAGAAGGTGGTAACTCAGGGAAGGAGTGGGGGCAGGTGAAGAAGGTTACAGGTAGAAGGAACAGCCTCAGATATGCAGGGAACCGCAGGCACTTTCACTCGCTAGAAGCTAAGGCATCTAAGGAATGCAAGAGATGAGGAGGGCCCTGAACGTTGTGCTGCAGGTCGCTGACCTTCGGGTGTGAGGGATGAAGGAGATGGAACAGGTGAGGTTGATCTCAGCTTCCTGGCTTGGGGAATTCAGGGGATGATGCCACCATTCACTAAAATGGGGACTAGCTGAGAGCAGTTTCTTGTGGGGAGGGAGAAAGTGAGGTGCTTGTGGGACATCAAAGTGGGATATACCCCGAAGAGATGAATGAGTTAGTTGTGAGCTCAGGGGGAGAGTCTGGGCTAGAGAGGAAAAACAGACGCAGAGATTCAGTGATCTGTTCAATATCAAAGCTGGTTGGTGGCAAGCCCTGGCCTGGGGAAGGGAGGAAGGTAAGGATTGAGAGCTCAGGCTCTGGAAGCTGCCTGCGTGGTGTAAGTCCCTCTTCTTCCACTTACTTGACATGCGACCTGGAGTAGGTTAAGCAATCAGAGCCCCATAGTCCTCCCTTGTAAAATGGGGTGTATTGTTTCCTATTGCTACAGTCTTCAAACAGCACAGATCTATTATCTTACAGTTCTGGCATCTGTAGTCTGGAAACAGAGCTAAAATCAAGGCAGGGCTGTGTGTTCCTTCCGGGGAGTCTAGGGGAGGATCTGTCCTTTGCCTTTTCCAGCCTTTATAAGCTGCTTGCATTCCTTGGCTTGTGACGCCCCCCTTCAGCAGAAGCATCGTGTTACCTCTGCTTCTAGCATCACATCTTCTCTGACACACCTGCTTCTCTCCTTCCCTTGTAAGGAAGAGTAGATTGGAGGGGAGAATTGGGAGTTTGTTTTTGGTCATGTGAAGTTTGCTATGCCTGTCAAACATCTAAGTGGAGATCTGTTAAGTAGGCAGTTTGAGTTCAGAAGAGAGGCCTGGGTGGAGACATGAGATGCAGTGAGGGAAGTTACTTCAGAGGTCTTTACCCACAGGGGGTTTCAGTGTTTAGAATGAAGATGATGAGAAGAAACTAGCAGAGGAGACTGAGAAGGAGCCATCAGTGAGAAAGGAGGAGAAAGAGTCATGTGTTGGAAGCTGAGCGCAGAAAAGTTTAAGGAGCGAGTGATCATGTCAAATACTGGTAGATACTATTATTATTACAATTCACCACACTATATTCTCGTACTCTGGGGGAAATCTATTTCCAGAAGACCTCTGAAATTAGTTTGAGGAACCATTTCTAACATCACCTTTGTTGTCAAATGAAGTTCTACTGCAGGGCCCAGGGCACTGGGCTGTTAGACACGGCGCCCGAAGGAAGGCCTGGTGAGGTAGCAGAAGTGCACCATCGTCAACAGTTTTGTCACTGGCCCTGTCAGTGCGCTCGCCAGAAGCCCAGCTGCCCTCCTGGAGTGAGCCTGGTGAGGGATGGCTGTGGATGCTGTAAAATCTGTGCCAGGCAACCAGGGGACACCTGCAACGAAGCTGACCTCTGCGACCCCCACAAAGGGCTGTACTGTGACTACTCAGCAGACGGGCCTACGTACGAGACTGGAGTGTGTGCATGTAAGTGTCTCCTTCTGCACTGGCTGGCGAATGTGGAGTCTAGACAGGATTTTTGCCTGCACTTGTTACTTTGGAATAATCAGCTTAATGTGACTAAATAAGAGGTGGGTTTAGTTTCCATGCACCAGTGAGACTAGCCTTCTCATGTTGGACACCATGTGAAATGAGCAGATGTTACACACACATTCAGAAACCTGTTACTTTTATTGCATTGAAATGATCTTGCAGTTCTTCTCAGGTAATTGCTTTTAATGATAAAAATAGGAGAAATTATGTAAACGGCCTGACTCATTAAAGTGCCACAAATGACAGCTTTTGTTAATACTGTCAGAAGCAATCTGAATTCAACCTTTTCTGTGACTAAAAAATAATCTTTTTTAAAATGTAAGGATGTATATCTAGTATTCAGACATACAGCTTTAATCTCAGTCTTCCCAACTAACCGTCAAGTTACTGTACTTTAAAATTTTATTTTATTTTATTTTTGGCTGTGTTGGGTCTTCGTTGCTGCACACGGGCTTTCTCTAGTTGCAGCGAGCGGGGGCTACTCTTCGTCGCGGTGAGCGGGCTTCTCACTGCGGTGGCTTCTCTTGCTGTGGAGCACGGCCTAGAGCTCGCAGGCTCTAGAGGGCAGGCTCAGTGGCTGTGGCGCATGGGCTTAGTTGCTCCACAGCTTGTGGGATCCTCCCGGACCAGGGCTCGAACCCATGTCGCCTGCATTGGCAGACGGATTCTTAACCACTGCACCACCAGGGAAGCCCAAGTTACTGTACTTTTTACTGAGGCACATTTGTAAATAGAAGGTAGGGGCACCCCACATCACAACAGGATCCTCAGCTTTATGGGCCTCAGCTCTGGAGACTGCTTGAGACCATCTAAACCTATGCCTTGCCAATAATTCAGGATACCGATTTATTGAGGATTAAAAAAAAAATTTCTAAGGGAAGAGAAATACTCATGTCAGCTAGGTGGTTAAGTTACTCTGTAGAAAAGTCTAAGTGGGAAGGAAAACTACTAGCAGAAGTTTGGTTGTAAGTATGGAATGAGAGCACATCTCTGGAGTTGGACTGAATGTGTGGAACAGTTCAAGTTGATAGCCTGATGCCCCTGTCAGCACTTGACTATTGTATATTGGTTAAGAATGTAGGCTCTGGGTTCAAATTCTGAGTTCTGTCTGCTGAGTGACCTTGATCAAGTTGCTTAACCTCTCTGTGCCTCAGTTATATTATATGTACTTCCTATTTTATAGTTGTTAGGAGGATCAATTGAAATGAAGACACAAAACCCAAAACACCTAACACAATATCTGGTATGTAGTAAATTCTCAAAAATGTTAGCTATTACTTATGGAAATTCAACAGGAAAAACGTGATCTATCAGACTCTGGCATTCAGGATACCCCTTTCTCCCAAACAGTGCCAGGCAAGGTATTTCATTAACCTAACAAACACTTAGTGAGCATCCACTACTGAGCTAGACACTGTGACCAGCAGGTGGGGACACAACAGGGAAAAAAGAGATACAGGTCCTGCCCTCGTGGAGTCAAAGTTTATTGTGTCAGACAGATCTTTCCACAAGTAATTTTGTGTACAATGTGATGAGTATTGTAACAGAGCACAGCCATGAGGATGGGGGTGGGGATGATCTATAACTGGGGTCACAAACTATGGCTCAGGGACCAAATCCGCCCCACAGTCTGTTTCTGTAAATAATGTTTTATCAGAGAACAGCCACACCAGTTCAGTTACATATAGTCTGTGGCTGCTTTACAATAGCAGGGTCTAGTAGTTGCAACAGAGACCGAATGGTCTATAAAGGCTTAAGATATAACTTTACAGAGAATGTGCTGATTCATCATTATAGAACAATGGTTTTTAAACTTTTTTTTGGTCTGAGGATCCCTTTAGTCTTAGAAATTAATGAGGAACCAAAGAGCTTTTGTTTATGTGAGTTACCTCTTGGTATTTAATGGATTAGAAATTTAAAAATATTTACTAATACGTTTAAAAATAACAAACCCATTGCAAATTAGTAAGAATAATATATTATTTGTGAAAAAATTTTACTTTAAAAACAAAGAAATTAGAGAAGAGTGGAAGTGGAATTGTTTTACATTTTTGCAGATCTCTCTAATGCCTAGCTTAACAGAAGATAGATTCTTACATCTGCTTCTGCATTCAATATATTGCTATATGTTGTTTTAGTTTGGAATATATGAAGGGATTCCAGCCTCACACAGATACGTTGTTGGAAAAGGAAGGAATATTTTAACAGACTTTTCAGATAATTGTGAATATTCTTTTTTCATATTATATTAAAACTTGAGAAGTGGAGTTTCTTAAAAATTAGCTGCATCACTGCTAATCGTGTGGAATCGGAAACCAAATCAATGACCTTTTCAGACTCTGTGACATTAAAATACTTTCCTCTATTCAAAGACCCACTTGGAATGGGGCTTTTCCTCGAGTATAATTTTGTAATACCATGCACTGGTTATCTGGAAAATACCAGTTTGGAGCAATGGGTTATATGGATATTTAGTTAGTACCAAAATTATCAGAAAAGTCTACATATTGGGTAGCTATAAAGATCTCAGGGGTGGACACAAATTTTCTAAAATTCTAATTTTTGCTCAAAAGCTTAAATTCTGTTACTGGCAACAAGTACTGTCAGTTGTTTTCCTTGAAGTGACAGGCTCGTTTCGTTGATTTTCAAGAAAATGTCTGCCAAATACCCAAGTCTGAATAACCATGAGGTATCCGTCAAGCATCTCTTCAGGGGAAATTACCACTAAAAAAGTGGTTACTTCGGCACACAACCCAAACAATAACATAGGTGCTTTTCCTCGAGATAACTATTGTACTTTGGTACACTATCTAGAGAAAGGCTCTATGTAACTTCCTGTTTTGTCACACAGAATATTAAAAAGACATGTATATTTGATCACTCAGATTTAATAAAATTAGTAATTTTTACTGTGTCATTAAGGACATTCTTAGGTAGAGCTAAGAACTGTAAAAAACAGTACGTTTATGTATGTATGGCAAGGAAAAATAGTGACTAACCTGTACAGTTTGATTCACGCTGAAGTGTCAGCAGCAGTTTTAGCCACTGCTGCTTTTGCACCATCAGCACAAATGTCAACACAGTGAAGTCAGTCACATCTTAGTATTCTGAAAAGGTTTTGACCTTCCAGTTCTGTGAAAGGTCATCAGCTACTGTGCAGTATTGTAAACAATTTATGATTTCTTCACCCATTCACTTATCCTAACTCCCTAGGAATATATCCTAGCCTGTTGGGCATCTGGGGATATCTGTCTCACCAGCCATCAACCCAGCTCTGAGGTTTACAGTCATTATCCCAGTTCTATACTCATAGTGATTTTTTATTAACTTTACTCAAGAACAGGGAACAGGGTCTTAATTTTGAAGGCGACTACTCAGGGCTGATAATCTACGATATAATGAAAATGTCTAATTTTCACTTTTTTTTTTTTTTTTTTTTGCGGTACGCAGGCCTCTCACTGCTGTGGCCTCTCCCGTTGCGGAGCGCAGGCTCCGGATGCGCAGGCTCAGCGGCCATGGCTCACGGGCCTAGCCGCTCCGCAGCATGTGGGATCTTCCCGGACTGGGGCACGAACCCGTGTCCCTTGCATCGGCAGGCGGACTCTCAACCACTGCGCCACCAGGGAAGCCCTCATTTTCACTTTTTACAGATGTTCTGTGAAGGGGGTTTCACATGTGGCCTAAAAAATTGAGAACTATATCTCATAAAGGAGATAGCAATTTCCTCTACGGTTTATAACTGAAGTCTAGACTATCAGTTATGGCTTCTTTGGTGATTTTGCTCTTCTCTCTTTTCAGACCTTGTAGCTGTGGGATGTGAGTTCAACAGGGTACATTATCATAATGGCCAAGTGTTTCAGCCCAATCCCCTGTTTAGCTGCCTCTGTGTGAGTGGGGCCATTGGATGCACACCTCTGTTCATACCAAAGCCGGCTGACAGGCACTGCTCTAGGGCTAAAGGTGGAAAGAAGACTGATCAGTCAAAATGTGGCCTGGGGTCATCACAACAGCAGCTGTCAACAAGCTACAAAACAATGCCAGGTACTCATAAGTAGAACTGTCTCTCATGTATGACTTCGCCTGGTTTTCTTTCCTTTTATGTACCACAGGAACTAAGGAGGTACTTACTGATTGGTGATCAGTGTGAGATTTAGTTTGAGTGTGCCACCATGCTCAGTCTCTACCTCAGGCAGGTATGCTCTGAGTATCTGTAAATGGAACTTTATGATGTTTTAGATTTTTTCCTTTTTTTTTGGCCGCGCAGCTCATGGGATTTCAGTTCCCTGACCAGGGATTGAACCCACGCGACGGCAGAGACAGCACTGAATCCTAACCACTAGATCACTAGGGAACTCCCCAAATATTCCAGTTTTTGAAAGCTCTACTAGGTCAGGAAAACTCTTACTACCTCTACTTATTTCCATTTAACCTCTTCTCAGGCAAACTGACCAAATATTATCCACATGTACCCTGGCCTGGAAAAACTTTTATCTGTATTGTTCTATTATGGGCAAGAAGTATGAACCATCCAGTTCCAAAAATGTCCAAAGGCAACTTTTCCATATGGTAAAAGCAGAAATGGAAGGCTATGATCAAAAATATTTGAGGGTACATTGATTTGTAAACATTTCTAAAAAGAGATAAAACTAATGTAAAATTACCCTTTCAATCACTGAAAATGAAGCTTAACAGTTACCAACTTCTCTAAATAAATGTGCACACAGGCATTTTTAAGTAGGTTACCCAGGTATGTGTGTAGTCAGAAACTTGTAATGAGGATCTTTATTACTCACCTGGAGCACCTGGCCATTTACAGTTGGCATCAGTATATTCACAGACCTTACAGTTTGGTCTGCTCTAAGCTAGCACCTTATTTAGGTGCCAAGGCTTTTTGGGGACAGGAGTTTCAAAAATGCCAGCAGATGAAGCACAGGTGAGGAAGGACTCAAAAAGGGCAATATTGATGCCTGGTTATTATTCACATCTGTGCTTTCATCCAGAAATTAAGAATGCCTTTTTCTTGAAATTTGGAGCTTAGTAAATGAAAGATGCCATGGAAATATGGAATACTTATGTATGCTAAAGACTCCTAAATTCACTTATGTGGATAGTTAATAAAAGCAACTATAATCAGAGAAATGAGTCTTAGATCTTTAAAAACGAATTCTTAAAGGAACATCCTCTGGGATTCCAATTATGCCAATTCAAAAAACTTTAACAGGTTACGGCAAATCGGCATTCACCATCCGTGGTTTTCAGCTAACCGCTCTAAAAGTTTTGAAAATATAAGCCAAATTGTTTTTTTTAACAAATGTACAAGAACAGTTGATTTTCTGCATTGGATCTTGGTGACCCAGTGTTAAGTTCTTAGAACCCATGCGTGAACCTCCCTGGTGAGACCACCGTAGAACAGCAGTTGTCCCCAAGGCCAGGCCTTTGGGTCACGGTCAAGTTGGTCTCATTTGTGAAGTCAGAGCAGTTTCAGTGGATTCAGTTGGAACCTGGTTGGAGGAGGCGTCAGATGGTCATTCTTAGTGGTCAGTACTTTGCTACAGAAAATGAGAAAATCTCCCAAGTGCACTCTAGTAATTAAAATATAGGCCTAGATATGTTTAAAAGGAAGTATATGTTCAGTCTAATGTCTCTCCTCTGCTTAACTTTGAAACTGTACTTATGGGCCCAAACAGGAGTTTGCTTTCAAAGTTGAGCACAATGACACACACATACTTTAAGATATATTTGTGATAGTAATTTATATACTTAATTCCAGACAGTCTACAGTTGGAATCTAGCTTTTGCTTTGTCAGCAGGAAGCATGCAATGACATAATGCCCCTATGCTTTTCTCACTGCTCACCGAACACTGAACTTGTACTTTGAAAATTTCTTCTAGTTTTCTTGCCCTTTAATGAATGTTAAGCAATTGCTGAACTGCAGCTCTTGGCTTAACTCTAAGCGGGGTTCTTGGTAATATGATAATCTAACCTACCTTTATTTATTGCAGATGCATGCCAAGCTTTTAACCTGCTTCCTGCGCTGAGGTCTTTAAACTGTTGTCTACCTTCCAGGTATCCCCATTTTTCTGCTTCCTCTCCCTCAGTTCTGTGTGCAGTGGCAAGATCCTACTGTAATAACACTGACAACAGTATCAAAGTATCACTTTATTCAAAGACAGCACATACTTCAAAGTGACTCTTCCCTATCAAGAAGGCATTTTTTTTGAGGGGGGGTGGGTGGTTCCTTTTTAAATTGACATTTTAATGTAGGCTGAATTTTGCTGTGTTAATTGCAGACTCAAATCTCCACCTTACTCCCAAAGCACCCACTTTAGGATGCATATTAACCTGAAGGAAATGCTTTGAGACATGAACCAATTAGTAGTTTGCTTAAAATGAACCAAGTGCCTGATTCATTCATGAGCAGAACAAGAGGGAAGCTCCCCATGGATTTACAAGATGGAAGAATTATTATGCACTCTTTATATTTTCATTATTCACCCCCTTCCCCTCCCTTGTTTCTCCTAAGCTGCAGGCAGGGGAGGGGGGCTCTGCCTATCCAACCCACTCACCCATAGATCCGTCCATGCATTCCGAAGTGATATGAAATGTCTAGACAACAGAGGGAATACCATAGGCCTGATACCATAGGGAATGTAATAGTTAAGCTGACTGAATAAAATGGATTGCACATTTTTCATGACTTAGTATAAGTATTTAGATTAGTTCAGTGTAACGTAGAGAATTTTCTAAAAGACTAGATTTTAAAAAGTGGAGAAGAAAATAACTGGTCTCATTGATAGCTGAATTCTCAAATGTAACTTTTGTATTTTAGATTTTAACATCACGAAATTTAACAGTAAGACCACCTTGTTCTGATTAATATCTTGAATTCCCTAATCCTACTGATGTCTGTTTCAACATCTGTTGAAAATAACATCAAGCATGAGGCAAGAACCAGGGAAAAGGCAGATATCCATCAAAGCATAAGCTTGTTTAGTACTCAGAGGATGGGCTACGCAGAAAGAAGCAAATGGGTACTTTACTCAGTTTTTCAAAGATAAAGTATTTTTATTCCTCCTAAGATACTGCACTGTAATACTTGATTGAAAGATAATTTGGGGAGTGGGAAAAAGAGAATAGACCATAAGCTCATTTTATTCTGAATTACTTTATATAAAGTTCAGATCTATTAACTATTAGCTTAAAAATAATGATTAAAAATTATCTACCTACATGAATACATATATATTTATACACATGCACTCCCTCCTCCTTTATTTTAGCTTATAGGAATCTCCCACTTATTTGGAAAAGAAAATGTCTTGTGCAAGCAACGAAGTGGACCCCTTGCTCCAGAACATGTGGGATGGGCATATCTAATAGGGTAACCAATGAAAACAGCAACTGTGAAATGAGAAATGAGAAAAGACTGTGCTACATTCAGCCTTGTGACAGTAATATATCAAAGACAGTAAAGGTAAAGTTTAAGTAGATTTAACTTCATGATAATTCAATATTGAAACTCCTGAAAAGTATGTGTGTGTCTATGTATGTGTGTGTTTTGGAAGTGTTTATTAATAAAACCACTTCATTATAACTCTTAAAGTCAAACTATCTTGGAGGAAAGCAGATATTAACTGCACTTTGTGGGAAAAATTTCACCAAGCAGAGAGGTAATGTTAGGGTATCTAGAATCAACAGGTTAACAGCTTACTAGTGTGGGTCTTGATCAGCCTGATTTGTTGGGGCACCCCACCATGTATATTGTTTTTCCAGAGAGGATCCTTTTCAGATTCTACCTTCTTTTTCCTATATTAATTTTATGTAGTGGAATCAGAGCAATTGATAAAAGATTTTGGTTGCTACATCATAATTATAAAAACATTAGGAACATCAGAGAAGTTCTGATCTTATGTATCACCAACTTGGAGAGGGAACCACACTATTTCCAAAATGCTTTGCTTAGCTACTACTTGCCAAAGGACTATGATACAATAATACATACTCTTAAGATTGCTTGGTATAACTAGAGCTGGTCCTGCTTCTGTGACTGTCTCGAGTAATTTTTAGAAATGCTACAAAACCAATCTTATCCCTAAGTAAGTTATTCCCTATCCTATTTATTAGAAAGCTGACAATTTCAAAGGGATTAAGATGTTCATTCATCTATCCATCTACTTAAAACTGTCTGAGCCATATTAGAGAATTTAAGTCTTGGCCCTTAATATTAAATAAAACAGAAATTTTCATTTATTGTGGAACTAAGTCAAGGGTAGATAGCAGAAAAACATTGGGGAGTGGGTCCTATAATATGATGGAGGAAGCACAGGGAGGACTTCCTAGGTCCTCTGGTGAGAGGGGATTTTAAAGGCAGAAAAGAAAGGGCTGGATGTCACTAAATGGCAACTATTAATGCCCTGAAATTATATCTGTGTATTTATGTAATAGTCCACAAAGTATCGCTTTTCTGAACTACTGTAATCAAGTTTAAAGAGTGACTTCTTAACGTTATATATCTTTTCAGATCCCCAAAGGAAAAACATGCCAACCTACTTTTCAACCTGTCAAAGCTGAAAAATTTGTCTTTTCCGGATGCTCAAGCACTCAGAGTTACAAACCCACTTTCTGTGGGATATGCTTGGATAAAAGATGCTGTGTCCCTAACAAGTCTAAAATGATTACCATTCAGTTTGATTGCCCAAACGAAGGGTCATTTAAATGGAAGATGCTGTGGATTACATCTTGTGTATGTCAGAGAAACTGCAGAGATCCAGGAGATATATTTTCTGAGATCAAGATCCTATAAAACCAAGCACATGGGGAAAAAGTTAAGGTCAATCATGTCATTACATCAAAATTTAAAATGGTTTTAAAAGGGTGGCAAATCTGCCTTATTGGTTTAAAACAGTAAGAATGCCTAGCTAATTCTCAGATAACTGTATTTAAGGCATTAGAAGCTTTAAAAAAGGTTCTCCTAAAAATATATGTAAAATACGAAAACCTTAAAATTGAGCTCTTAAAGTGTATAATTATGTAATACAAAAGTATTTGGTTCCATCTACATATTCCATAATGAAACGTTATACAATTTACAAGAGAACATTTTATTCTATAAAATAATCTGAAATGATCTGTTGAAGCTATATAAAAAGCATATTAAAGTTTTAAAACTGTACTTTGACAATACAGCCTAGGCTCCAATCACATAATCATTATAGGGTGAGCAAGATTTTCTAGATTAAATCTTCTTAACTAGGAATAAGACTAAGTTGTAAATATATTTATTATTTCCATTGCTCTATCCTGAATATCAGTTTACTAAGATTTCTTTTGGAAGGAAAAAATGGAACTTCTTTGGCCACTGTTGACAACTGTAATCTAAATTTTTATACCAAATACTGTAAAAAACTTAATTTCCAAGATAAAGACCAAGAGCAGTATCCTTACTCTGAAAAGGAAAGAAATTTAAAAAATAACATTAAAGAAAGCACCCAACAGATTTTTCTGGCTTGAAAATAAATTGTTGCTCAAAATTACTTCCTTAAATGATAAATCACCTATGAATTTTAAATATAAATTGTGATTAAAGATAAATTAATGTTGAAGACTAAAACTGGAGATTTATAGTAACTGGAACACTTTCACTAGACTATTAGTCATTTACTGCAAAGTTTCAAAGAGGATATCAAGCTTAGTAATGTTCTGTTTGCTTGTATAAATAGTGACAAGTGGGCCTTCTTTGGCAGTTCAGTGGTTAAAACTCCACATTCCCAATGCAAGGGGTGCAGGTCTGATCCCTGGTTGGGGAACTAAGATCCCACATGCAATGTGGCATGGCCAAAAAAAAAAGGGACAAGCAAAACTGATAAGTAGCATGGTTTAAAAACATGGACATTTATTGTTACAAAATTAACTGGTTTGATAAAAAACCATTATATTTAAAAATAATTTAATACAAGTTAAAATAATTGTAAATTGTGATTCTTTTGAGTGCAAACAAGTGGTTACCCAAAGAAGAAATGAAACCTCAAGTTGTAATAAAATCTATTCCTGAAGTTAGTGGGTATTACATAGAAATATTTATACTGTGTTCTTCTACTCCCGTATTTACTTTTAAAGAGTTAGGAGAATTTAAACAGAATGTGAAGACATAAATTATAAATAAATATAAAAAATACATCTGTACAAGACTTACTGAAGACATGATTATCTCTGTATAAATGCCTACATATGAGACTATAAATAAAATAAAATGTTGAAGGACTCTGTTCTCTCAATTTTAGAAAACACGACTTTTTGAAAGACAGATGTTTAAAGTCAAGGCACTAGGACTTGGCTAATTTCACACAGTGGGATCATCAACAAATTGTGATTAAATGGAAACTACTCTAAAGACAAAAACTTCCCAATATGAAAAACACAAATCAGCCTTTCTGAATCACAAAAATTCTAAAATAGAAAGGTAAGGGGACAAAACATGTGAAATTAAGAAAAAGAAATTGTATCTTTGGGGTTTCTTTCTCACACAGCTACGCTTAGTCTAGGTAACTCCTCGGCAGGCATGCTTTTTGTGGCATCCAGTTGGTTATATTCCTGTATGAGTGCTGATAAAGATGACAGGGCTTCTGTGAAACAGCTTTCCTCCATCCCTTCAATCTGTAGATAGTGATGAAGATGAGCCTATAAATAAAAAAACTGAATGATCTTGACCATTTTCAGGAAATTTAATACAGACAACTATCCTATAATGTAAATATTCATATTAAAATGATAGTTCACACTCAGCTTTACAAGAGAAATGAGAACCTAAATCCTATAAACCCATGAGATTTCTCATTTGGAGTCTGAGTAAGCCTCTCCTCTTCAGTTATAATCAATACACAGATATAAGATATAGCAGGCAGGATCACACCTGATTTGTGTTACTTTAATTCTTGAGCACACATCTTAAATAGCCAAAATAAACACATATAGTTAAAAAGGTGTACTGATGATTACCCTTTTTCTGTAGAGCCTCGTGAATCTCTCTCTCAGTTCTATGAAGGTAGGCTTGATGCATGTGTTGTTTGCTAAAGCTAATAATGAATGGGAATGGCCCACAGGAGGTACTGAACACAGGCTGGTCTTCCAGCCTTCTTGATTCCAGGAGACAAACCGTAGAGAAGGTTTTAATCTGAGATGCAAAAACTCAAAGGTAAGAATTAAGGTACTAAAATATCTGCCATATTATGGCAGCCCACATTAAACTGGGACATTACTAATGGTACCATTCTAAGTGCTTAGTATATAATGTAAGTTACCTATTTTTTAATACTAGCAGTATTATGGTACAGTCTAACAGTGAACTAAGGGACATTAAATTGGCCATAATGGTGATTCAAGAAGCTAGAAACACATTCCTTAACATTAGAAATCTGGGGATGAAAAGAAATGAAGGTATTATAATTTTCCTTACTTTGTAATTCAATAGAGCAGTTTTCCTAAAAAGTAAGACTGTCAAATAGTAAAACAAACTTAGAAGCAGTGTAGTGGTAGTAGCAATAGTAATAAAAACAATAATAGCTAAATTTCCTGAACATTTTCAGAAAATAACATCTCATCATTTAATGTGCATAACATAATTAACATAAACAACAACTCTGTACTATTATTATTCTTATTCTACATTTGAGGAAAATAGGCTCAGAGAGGCTAAGTAGCTTGCTCAAAGTCACACTTCAATTAAGTTCACAGTGCTACTTAACTACATGCTACAGTTACAAACAGTACACATAACATTATCTTGAAAAATATAAAACTGAACCTTTCAATATTTCTGCGAAGATCAGAAATCTGTACATTTCCTCTAACCATGAGGGCACAGGCGAGGTAGAGACTATGTTTGGGGTCAGCTCGAATTAGCTGGTGATCTTTACTGAAGGCATCTGAAAACATCTGATCCAACCTAAAACAATGAGACAGTCACTGTTCATACAAAATACTGTACTACATCTTTCTTCTATGTGTAACTATAAAATGAAAAGACAGTCATCTACAGGTAAATAAACTTCACACACAAATATATTCTGAATCTCAGCTATCATTTCCTCAAAGCAATCTGGATAAATATGAGAGAAAATCACGCAATATTTTTTTTTAGGGGGAATAAAAAGCTTCTGCAATGTATTTTATATATACCTGATTTCAGGTAGCTACAAAATATTGACTACATCATTAGTGAGCTCTATGTAGTACTAATTTCTAAAAATTGTGTCATTTTTACTTAGTTCAGTACGCTTATCTACTTCGTAGTATCAGAACTATCAAAACTAATTAAAAACCTACTACATTAAGATTACTTTGTCTATAAAATATATCATAAATTACTTAGGAATAATGAGGAAGCTATCAAAGGACAATGTTAGGCTCTCCAAAAAACACACTACTCTATACTACTATTCCTGAAAAGGGAGGCTTTTAAGTGAATAAAGTCTTTTAACTTCATTCTTTTATCATTCCTCTAAAGAGAGGAAGATAAAAGTGACCGATGAAGTTTACATCTAATAATACGCAGAATCCTAGGCCTTTAATATGACCCCAGTCTGGGGTCATATTAAATGCATTACACTATGCTGCCTATTCATTCAGTAGATATTTACTAAATGCCTATTATGTGCCAGACACTATTCTAGGTGCAAGAGACCCAGCAGTGAACAACAAAAATTTCCTACTCTAATGGAGCTTACATTCTATCCTGATTCTTCTACAGTAAGAAGGATAGAGGACTCTCTTAGTGGATGGTGAGCTTTGGGGAATTCATGAATCCTCTACTGTGCTCAAAATTTTGGTGTGTATGTGCTTTTGGGCATTTTTATGAAGTCAAGGAAACCCAGAAAAGGTTAAGAACCACTATACAACAAGTAGGCACACTCATTCTTTTGTCAAAAAAAATATAAAAACTAGCAAGGAGCTATTTATAGTTATTGGGATATTTCTCTTTACATTACAAACAAGGAATTTAATATACACACGCTAATATGTGCTTTGTCATTTTCATTGATAAAAATGGACTAGATGACGTTTATTAATAAGCACATCCAAAAACCATTCTCAGTTGTTTGTAAACTACTAATAAGAAATTAAAGTCTTAAAACTATGCCTTTTAGTAGTACAATTTAAAAACAATTTATTATTTGCTCAAGGATAAACGTGTCCATATGTGGATATGGCAGCCTTTGAAATACCTATAGTACAGAAGCAAAAAGAAAATAAAAAAGGAAAACCCCCACAAAGCTAGAAAGAACACTGTGATAAGTTCCTTAAGAGTCTAACATTGTTAAGGTTCCTTACAGAACAAACCTGCAACAAGCTATAAATATATAAACATTTAAATGCTGACACCATTATTTTTATCAAAATATACCAAGCACGGGACTTCCCTGGCGGCACCGTGCTTAAGACTCTGCGCATCCAATGCAGGGGGACTGGGTTCAATCCCTGCTCGGGGAACTAAATGCCATATGCATGCTGCAACTAAGAGTTCGCATGCCACAACTAAGGAGCTGGTAAGCTGCAACTAAGGAGCCCACCTGCCACAACTAAGACCCAGCACAACCAAAAAGAAAAAAAAATATGCACGCACACACACACACACACACACACAGACACACACAGACACACACACACACAGACACACACACACACACACACACACAGACACACACACACACACACACACACACACACACACACACACACACACACACACACACACACACACACACACACACACACACACCAAGCAGGATTATGCTGAATTTAATTAGAAATTACATGTTTTTATTTTTTTAAGGAGTAACTTTAAATGTCTGGATAATCACCACTGTACAATAAATAGTTTAGCACCAATTTACATTCTATGTGTCCACATTAAAGGTGTACCTTTTACTAAATATACTCATTTTTAATATGCTGGGCTGATAATAAAAGCAATCATTTAATGATTGATTCCCATGTTCAATAAACTATGCAAGTCGCTTAACTTGTTAAGCTCATCAGCATCCCACAAAGAAAGAGACCGCACCTATTAGTTGGCATAGTCAGTTATTTACTTGCTCAAATAGAAGTTAATCAGTATTACTGTGACATTCCCACAGTATAGAATTATGTTGCCAAAATTTAAACTATTAAAAAGATCTGTAATCTAGTTTTTACTTTGTCATTTACATAATTTCCTCTAGCAGAGTTTGACAAGACCTTTTCCCTCAGTCAACTGTGAATGTCAGTGTGACCTTTTCAAGCTCATCATCATTGTATATGATAAGAGTATGTTTCAACTACATTTTTGTTAAGTAAATTGATGTAAGTTTTATGCTTAAAAATGACACAGTTATAAAACAAGGTGTTCTGGAAGTGATACATAATAGCTATAATAGAGTAATATCTGTAAACCCTCTATGGTGCTAGACTGGGGTAAGAGCTTTAAAAGATACTCTTATTTAATATACCAACAAGCTTATGAGGTAGGTACTCTGACTCTCATTTTTAAAGATGAGAAAAACTAAAAGTTCGTCACCTGCCCAAGGTTCTGTAGCTAGTAAATGATAGAATTAGCATTCATATTTAAGTACATCAGACTTCAAAGCCTTTAAATCTTTTTCAATAAAAATTATATCTTTATTAATTTTCATAAGCTTAAAAATTTCGTTATTAGATTTAATTTCAAATAGTTTAATACTGACATTTTTAAACAATGACTTCTAAACAAGGAAGCATTCACTTAATGGAAAAATGGCTGTCATCACCTATATTTTATATAATTCTCACAAAGAAAATGGTATGAAGAAATAACTAGTTATTATAAACTTTTCTCTTAAAAATGTGTTTGCTTTTAAAGTAATTTGAGCCCTCAAGTAATTGGAATAAAGTTACTACATCTTACCTTCGAGAAGGAATGTTAACATCTGCCAGTGTATACAGAGGTGTTAGGCTTGACACAAGATAATGCAGTTGAGGAAAAGGAACTAAATTCATGCTGATTTCATTAAGGTCCATATTAAGGGATCCTTCAAACCTTGCAGAGCTAAAAAATTAACATTAAAGCATGAAAAATATTTAACTTAATGTAGCTTGATTTAGTCAGCAGGCACTTTCCTACATCCTTTCGTACGCTGTACTTCATTAGAGAATAGATGCTCTTTTTTTTCTGTATTAGTGAAATTTAGTATCATGAACATCGTGTATAAAGATAATCAAAATATAACATAACATCTACAGCAATTCTTATTTCAGGATTATCTGAAGTGTAACCACTCTACTACAGTTGCTAATTACCTACATAAAAATCTTACTTAAAACAGACTTTAGATTGAATTAAATACATACAGTTCAACAGTTATTTAATTATTCTATAAACCTTACTAAATTCCCCTGGGATTTGCTTACATGCTCTACAATTTGGAATATAATAATGCCAAAGCAATTTTTTAGATCAAAGTCGAAGAAATATTTTGGACCAGCTAATAAAGAGGTATAGATTAGCTGGTTTAAAAGGTTAAGACATTTCGCAGCAAAAAAAAAACAAACAAAACAACCAAGTTTGTTTTTGTCTAACCAAGTGTTTCTCAAGTGTATCTCCTTCAAAACCCTTTACCATTTAACATCTGTTAATATTCCATGGAACGTACCTGGGGAAAACAAAATGCTCCTCTGGAGTCAGAGAAAATAAAATTCTGGCCTATTACTCCAAGATGTGAAAACACTAGACAAACTAAAATTTTTATTTTAAATAAAGTTTTTAAAAAAGCTTCTACAACTCAGAATAACTAAAAAATGCTACTGCAAAACATTATCAAAAGCAAGGGAAATTTTTAAACTGCCCTTAAGTACACTGTCAAACGGATTACCTTGTTAGGTTGAGCAGCAAATTTGCCACAATGTTGTTCATTGCATCAAATGGTTTCTCCTGCCGCTTTTTAAAAGCTCCAGCACTTGAAGTAACCAGACTCTTTGGCTTTATAGCTGTACCCAACTTTCCAGAATTCACCATGAGGTCAATTTTGCTAATGATGTCAAATAAAGACTTTTAAGGGAAAAATATTGGGAGAGAAGCAATTAAGAAGAGAGGACATAAATGACATTCTACCAGGAAGAAAAAGACCAAAAAAAGCAATTTAAACTTATTTTTTCTCTTAGATGGGAAGGCTGAAAAGTGAAGAGACTGTTTCACGTACACACATAAGCATAACACAGGACTGAATGTATACATAGTATGTCCATAAATTCAATGCCATTTCTTACTTGGTTGTCAATGGGCAACACACAGTCTGCATGCTCGTTAAGTTCCTTCATTGCCAACATGCTATTATAAGGTGAGGTTATGACATCATCTTCACCAGAAGGATAAATTGAAGTCACGAATCTGTATACTTCTGGGAATTCATCCTCAAGCACCTTTAAAAGAAATGTGCCAAGTCCAGATCCTGTTCCTGAAGATTAAGATTTCAAAAAGAAAACAGCATAAATGGTTCAGAATATAACGGAATTCTGTTTTTGTGTTAAAAACCTATGTATTAAAGACATACAATTTTCAACTTATTCCTGTGATTATATATTAACTAATTAATTTCATATAAAGAAATGAAGACAATATAGGTAGTGAGACTTAAAGTCATGAATTCAACCTCTGGGTCTGACTGTGATGATGAGAGGCCTTTCTATGTTTTACACTTTTTTACATTCAAGTTATATCTCTATGATGTCAAAAGAACTGACTGAAGAGTAAAAATGCAACTAAGACAGTATTTAGTCTACACTTGATGTTAAGCAACTTAAGAAAAAACAAACTATCTTGACATCTTTAGTGCAGCACCTATATAATCTTAATGATGAACACTATCATGACATTAAGCAACTTAAATGCTGAGTTAAAATTTAAAGTTAAGCATGACCAACTTGAATTTACAAAAGTTTCAAAGAGGAAACTTTTTTACTATCTATCTAAAAGGAGAAACTCTAAGAACTTCATTAAGGTAATTTTCTGACACACAGAGTTACATATATATAAATTCAGATATTTTTAAGAACTAAAAGAAAACTGGAATCCTTTACCCTGGTGCTTTTCAAACTATGGCTTGTGAACCATCAGTGGGCTATGAAACTAATTTATAAGGTTAGGACCAGTATTTTCTTTTCTTAAATGAAACGCAGAAATATTAGTATGTCACATATAGTGTGGGTAAATAATCTTTTGTTTTAGTTTGTGTATGTTTGTGTGTGTGTTGGTTTGTAATGTAAAATGTATTTCTTGCTGTCCAGATGAGAAAAAGTTTATAAGCCAATAATGCTCTAACCCCATTTGGATAAATATTAAAAGGCTACGATGACGCGTTCATGCCCCGGTCTGGGAAGATCCCACATGCCACGGAGTGGCTAGGCCCGTGAGCCACGGCCGCTGAGCCTGCACGTCCGGAGCCTGTGCTCTGCAACGGGAGAGGCCACAACAGTGAGAGGCCCGCATACCGCAAAAAAAAAAGGCTATGATGTTAAAAATATTAGATGAAAGTGAGGGAGATTTTTTGGGTTAATCTTTAATGAGGACTTTCTAAGCATTATAAAAAACCAGAGCCATTATAGAAGATAGTTTTGATTCCATTAAAAATAAACAAAACTCCCCCCTCTCTCTATATATGTATATATAAAAACAAACAAAATAAAAAGGCAAACTAAGAAAAAATCTTCAAACATGATGGAGGACTAAATTTCTTTAATAAAGAGGGTCACAAATCAACAACAAAATAATACGAATAATGCAATGGAAAAATGAGCAAAGGATATAAATTGTAACTCAAAATAAATCAAATGGCAAATAGATGTAAAGACGCTCAACCTTTTCTCTAATTAAAAAATGCAAATTAAAGCAATATAATTTTGAACATATTGCATTAGACAGATTTTGTCTCATAATACTCAGCGTTGGTGACAGTGTGCGGAAATAAACTCTTATACATTGCTGCTAATCATACGGATTGATGCAATAATGTAGGAAGGTTATTTAGTAATATCAACCAAAACTTAAAATGTACATATTCTTTGGTTCCACTTTCCTTTCTAGGAATACTGCCTACAGCTATTGTGGCACAAATGAACAAAGATATAGGTACCAGATGTTCGCTGGGGATTTTATGTAGTAGCTAAAAACCATAAATAACTTGACATCCATCAATGAGGAACTGACTTTAAAAATTATTACATATTCTCACAATTGGACAGAGCTGATGAAAGATGTTCAGGAAAGATTTAAAGTGAAAACATTACAGGGTAGTATGTATTTCATGATCTTGTTTATGGAAAAACACACAATGGGCACAGGAAATATCTGGAAGGACAGACACTGGCAAACTTGATAATCTGTGAGGAGAGAGATTAGGGATTAGATGTGGGAAAAGACTTCATTTTTAGCCTTCAATATTATTTAAAGTATTTTTGCCATTTTCAGTGAATTATAAAGTACAGTCTACTGAGATTCTGAGTAATAGAGGGATATAAAAAAAAAGCACCATAATGAACTATAAATCAAATTGGTTTTTTTTGAAAACTTACTCAAAATCTGCAGGTTAATTATACCAGTATAAAGAAAATTAGTTTTTTTTTTTTTTAGCGGTACGCGGCCTCTCACTGTTATGGCCTCTCCCGTTGCGGAGCACAGGCTCCGGATGCGCAGGCTCAGCGGCCATGGCTCACAGGCCTAGCCGCTCCGCGCCATGTGGGATCTTCCCGGACCGGAGCACGAACCGCGGTTGAGGCGGACTCTCAACCACTGTGCCACCAGGGAAGCCCTGAAAATTAGCTTCTTAATTTAATGATTATGATGGTCTTCTAAAGGCATGGTTACATAGCAATTTTAACTTTAATTTTCAAATGCTATCATACTGAATAACAGATATGTATAAGAAAGTCAACTGTACATAACCTGCTGAATATAAAAATCTTAATCTCAGCTTGGAGGAAAAAAGCATGGCAAAGTTTTCTTTTAAAATAGGCTAATTCTCTTTTGAAATTATCAAATTATGATCTGTTTCTACTTCATGGAACAGGGGAACAAAATACTTCACTTGCAAGGTACAGGCTTCGCTGGGAAAGAAAGCAATGCAGATCATTTATTCTAGGTCAAGGTGATTAATTACCATGTAAGGAATGATTTAAGGGAGTTGACTAAGGATTTCTTTTACTTATTTCTCTTATTGGACACAAGAAAGGATTGAAGGTAGTTAAAGAAAGGGTACTGATATTCTTTTGCAAACGTATCTATGAATATGCCACAAATACTTAGTTCTAGTCAGCATATGAAACTGCATAAGCAAGCTCTTAGGAGAAAGGCAGCATTACCAAAAAGCTTATATTGAAATCTACCTTCTACTAAAGATAAAAGAAAAAAGTTTTTCAGATTCATTTCTACTGACTCTTTAAAAGGGTTTAAATTTTTAAAAAATGGTCAGAGTGACACAATTTGACAAAAATTTAAGATAAAAAGCTGTTATGTACATACATTCATAAACATACTCTTAATTCTTAATAGTTCTATATTTATTAAGCAAAGGTCTGAAAACAAGGCTTATGTTGGCAAAATGAATTCTCACTTGCATTTTCACATTGTTATAGACAAATGAATAAATAATTTTACCTCCTCCCATGGAATGTATTATAAAAAAACACTGCAAACAATCACAGTGCTCTGCTGACTTTCTGAGTTTCTCTAGAATCTGTTCCTGATAAAGACTGCCAAACACTTTGTGACCCACAGCCCTGGAAAAAAGAATATAGATTAAAAAAAAAAAATCCTTGCATTTATTATTTCAAGATTTTATTATTTCTGAACTAAATGAAAAGACTACAGATAAGCTTCAAAAAGTATTTTTACTGTAGTATGTAAATTTTATTCCTGTTTAACATCAATAAATCATATTATGATATCTCAAGGATATAGGAAGATAATTTAACAAATATATATACCTATAATCCTCAAATATGCTGATAAAATAGTTCATTATCAATGGATATTAAACTATGTTTTTTTTTTTTTTTTTGTGGTACATGGGCCTCTCACGGCTGTGGCCTCTCCCGTTGCGGAGCACAGGCTCCAGACGTGCAGGCTCAGCGGCCATGGCTCACGGGCCCAGCCGCTCCGCGGAACGTGGGATCTCCCCCGACCGGGGCACGAACCTGTGTCCCCTGCATCGGCAGGCGGACTCTCAACCACTGTGCCACCAGGGAAGCCCTAAACTATGGTTTTTAAAATTTATCTGCTCTTAAGGTATAATTACGACAAAACAAGGTTTTAGTTAAGTTTTTTCTCATCTTCATTGAAAGTAAACTGATTGCACTTTCATGTATTAAAAAGCAGAATGTGGTCAACTAGAAAGACATAAAAGTAAAAAATTTTAAACTGACCTACTTTGGTTTAAAACATGAAAAAAATATTGGTCATATCATGTTATTACTAGATGAAATGCCACACAGTAGAAAACTGATATTCATGAGGTTCTGCAAGCCTTTTTGGTTGCCCAAGTTTGCAAGTATTATTATGATGAATTGAAATGTAAGAACGATTTCCATACAACATGTAGTCAGGTGTAACTCAAAAGTTGCAGAATAAGTTATACGACAATTAGAGAAAGCTGGTTGGATGGTGGACACACTTATTTTAGTGACTGGTTCTCCCCAAATAAGTCTCTCAGAACACAAGACTCAAATTCATGCTTTAGTAAAATTACACAGTATTACACATTATAAACCTGAGGGACTAACTGCAAATAATTTAAATAACAAATATTAGACTGGCAAACAAGAACCTACTTACTTTTTAAAAAACAGCAAAACCAGTGTCAATGTAAATTTTAAAATGATCACTGTTGGAGCTTTTTTCCCATTAAGGAGAAGAGACCATTATATATTTAAGGGCCAAATATAGCCTCAGACTGACCTTGAATGCTGGGACACTGGTCTGGCTTGCATCTCTATCAATTCTATTAAATCTGACTGATGGGAAAACTTTGACTGAGTCGAATACTATAGGTAAGAGAACAGTTTATAAAAATACTTACAACTTTTAAATTGATACAGCCACTATGGAGAACAGTATGGAGGTTCCTTAAAAAACTAAAACTAGAACTACCATATGACCCAGCAATCCCACTACTGGGCATATACCCTGAGAAAACCATAATTCAAAAAGACTCATGTACCACAATGTTCACTGCAGCACTATTTACAATAGCTAGGACATGGAAGCAACCTAAGTGTCCATCAACAGATGAATGGATAAAGAAGATGTGGCACATATATACAATGGAATATTACTCAGCCATAAAAAGAAACAAAATTGAGTTATTTGTAGTGAGGTGGATGGACCAATAGTCTCTCATACAGAGTGAAGTAAGGTTCTGAAGAACCTAGGGGCAGGACAGGAATAAAGATGCAGATGTAGAGAATGGACTTGAGGACACGGGGAGGGGGAAGGGTAAGCTGGGACAAAGTGAGAGAGTGGCATGGACATACATACACTACCAAATGTAAAACAGCTAGCTAGTGGGAAGCAGCTGCATAGCACAGGGAGATCAGCTCGGTGCTCTGTGACCACCTAGAGGGGTGGGATAGGGAGGGTGGGAGGGAGATGCAAGAGGGAGGAGATATGGGGATATATGTATACGTATAGCTGATTCACTCTGTTACACAGGAGAAACACAACAACGTAAAGCAATTATATTCCAATAAAGATGTTAAAAAGAAAAAGGTAAGGGTTTTCATATACAAATTAGTATGCTAGCCACATTGTTCCATGCCTTAATACTTTTGATTTTTAAAATGTTAGAAAATTTCCATACAGATATGTTACATTTTATAAGAGTTGCATGATTTTCCATTGTATGGATATACTATAATTGATTTAAACAAGCCCCTGTTGAGTACTATCTGATGTTAAAAACAATGTTTCAGTGAACAACCTTTCATTTGTATCTTTATGGACAAGTGAAGAATTCTATAGAATATATAAATGTGGAACTACATATCAAAAAAATAAATACAACTTTTGTCACTACTTAGCAGTTATGCAAGAATCAAATTACAATGAGAAATTTAGTAAATCAATTTTTCATGATTCATCTTTTTCTTAAAAAAAAAAAAAGAGAAACAACTAGGATACAGATGGCTTCCAAGCATTGTGAACACCATCATCTATCAAGGAAAAGATGATGGGCTGAAAGGCCTAGAGTTAGGTATGGCAAGTTGTATCTTGCTTCATGTCAGCAGGACCTATCAGAATAAAGGAAAGATTCCTTTTTTTTTTTCAGATGACATTTAATTTTTACATCCAGCATATTCTCACCAATTATTCCCTGAGCCAGAAATATCAGTGATGAGCTGCTTACTATCAAATACATCTCTCAATGGTCCCTGAAGAATTTCATTTACTACCCCTTCCTCCATGTCAATCAAGACAGCCTGAGAAAGACAAATAAAATGTAATTAGCATATTTTTCTTTAGTCACTCTGTAAATAAAAAGAATTTTTGAAGTTGCATTGTTCTTTTTATAGTTTAAGTTTGATCAAATCTTTGACTCTCTTTGTGGAGTCTGTTATAAAACTTAAAAAATAATATCACTCTGCTCCAAAGGTGGAATCCAATGAGAAGATGGATTCTAAATTCTTACCCTAAGAATAAGAAGTAAAAAAAGGAACTGAATAATTCTGATTTTCTAATAATTTCTAATTTCTAATAAATTTCTAATAAAATTCTTTTATTTATGTGCTTATGTGACTATAAATTTCTTGAGAACAAGGTCTCAGAAGTTTAGAAGGTAACCTTAACCAGAAACAATTCTCAATAAATGTAGGGTTCATTAATGTATTTGGTCACTAGGAATAACCATGCTGCTCTTTATGAATCACAGCCGAAAACTGTCCAAATCAAATCAGTAAACTACTATTACATGCAAAGCCAAGGCACTGGATAGATGTCAAAGATGACAAGTGTCCCTTCCCCTAAGTAACTCGCAATCTAAATTCACAAACTCACTAAATATCACAAACTTTATTGACATGGGAGATAACCTCTATTACTAAGAAGAAAATGAGAAAATAAAACATAAAATTAGCTATGGAAAGAAAAATAGAAAAGACTGGATGGAAATACAGCAAAATGTAAGCAGAGATAGCTTGGCAGTAGAATTATATACCCTCTGTCCCCACTGTTTTGTACTTTACTTTCTATATTTCCTACACTGAGGAAGAAGAATGAAAGAGTAAAATAGAGTTAAATAAATAAAAAAGCAAAGTTGAAAAAAGTAATCTGAAATGATGTTAGGGTCCCCTTTAACCTAAGTCTTTGATTCAGAGTCACAGAGAAAGTGCTTGATTTATGGGCTTTTTCAGTGCTGGTGAGCATGTAACATTAAGCACTTACTACATGCCACGGTACATGTATCACCCCATTTAATCCTCACAACCCTATGCACAGGTACTGTAATTACTCCCAGTTTACACATGAGGAAACTGAGGCCTAGAAAAATTAAATAACTTGGCTGTGATCACCCAGCTAGGAAGTGGTAGAGCTGATTCAAACCTGGCTAGCCTGGCTGCAGAATCTTCACTCTTAACCACCAAACTCTATGCTCTATTATTTTATCAAAGGGAGACAGTCAAGTTTGACACTTACCGAGTACTGACTACAGTGGAGTCACAATTTATGCCCATTTAAATTCTGTGAATTCAATTATTTGTGTAATTAAGTATGCTACTGTAAGCTGGCAATTAAAATATTATTACACAGTACTTTAGAAATATATTTCTAATTGTATGACAGCATACCACTTTTTTTTTTTAAACATCTTTATTGGAGTATAATTGCTTTACAATGGTGTGTTAGTTTCTGCCGTATAACAAAGTGAATCAGCTATACATATACATATATCCCCATATCCCCTCCCTCTTGCGTCTCCCTCCTACCCTCCCTATCCCATCCCTCTAGGTGGTCACAGAGCACGGAGCTGATCTCCCTGTGCTATACAGCTGCTTCCCACTAGCTATCGGTTTCACATTTGGTAGTGTATATATGTCCATGCCACTCTCTCACTTTGTCCCAGCTTACCCCTCCCCCTCCCCGTGTCCTCAAGTCCATTCTCTAGTAGGTCCACATCTTTATTCCCGTCCTGCCCCTAGGTTCTTCATGACCTTTTTTTTTTTTTAGATTCCATATATATGTGTTAGGATATGGTATTTGTTTTTCTCTGACTTACTTCACTCTGTATGACAGACTCTACGTCCATCCACCTCACTACAAATAACTCAATTTTGTTTCTTTTTATGGCTGAGTAATATCACATGTTATATCATCATGTTACAGTGGTATATTAGAAAGACTGTAAAATTCTGTTTTATAAATGTGCTCCTTTAAATACAGCATCAATATACATACACAGGATTATACAGGGTCATTTCTTGGCAATTTTAGGGATTTTCAAGGATTTTTTTGATAATATGCAATTTTTATCTTAAATGCTGACTTTAACACCCGATCAACCATGTAAGAGGGATTTCACTGTTGTATAAGATTACAAAAAAGAACAAAATTAGCTTCTACTGTCCTTGTTCCAAAATAGATTTACTGAGATGATTTGTGGAAGATTAAACATATTTAAGACATGCTTTCAATTACTTTGCAATCAGGCAAAGGAAGGGGAATACAGAATACAAACTGACATTCAAGCACCTCCTGAAGTCAGTTTTGAGGGAATCATCACTGTCATAGTCACTTAGCATTAAACCCTGACAGTCTGTAACTCTTTCAATCTTTCCTTAGTCACATAAGACCTCTGATTTGTTTTTCCATAGGAAATTAATTACAAGGAATTATTCTGGATTCCTCACTTAGTCATCCAAGATCTGGAGTCACAACTTCCAAGATTCGATGTTTATTATTTTATTCCAGAGCTACCTGGTGATAGCTTTTAGGCCCTTGAGCTTCCCCTTAATTGTAATACAGGATTTACAAAATTTTGAGTGTTTGCCTATTAACACAGTGGAGGAACCCAGCCACCAAATTATCTTTTGAAGCCTAGACTCTTCAGTGATCAGAGCCACATGACACCAAGACTACTAAGAAGAAATGGAAGAACACCTTCTAGGAAAAAAGCCAAAGGCTATAGAAACATACTGATTTATTCTCTTCCAGCAGTGTTTCCTCCATTTGCCAACTTGCTCACTGGTAGGGTGGTGGGAAAGAGCTCAAATTGGGAGTGGTCTAGGAAATGTCAATGTTTCTTTATCTCTGAGCAAGATTTGGATTGGGATGTTAGCACTCTCCAAGGCATGAACTATAGCAAATGTTAATCAATTATCCTAACAGACTACAAGCACATAGTCTCTGCCCTAAATTTGTTTCCCAAGGACACCGGAGATCACAGATACAAGGCGATGGTTCCCAGATACTACAACACTACTGCTCTTTACTCTTTCAGCCGCTACTCCCGGTCTGATCCTTATCATCTCAATTACTTCCACAGCACCAAAACTGCCTTTCTTTTCTGTCATAGTCAAACATTACTGATCAACAGCTGGAAAAAGCAGTTTGTTGCAGAGACACAATCAAAGAAGAGAAGTGTTAACTGCAATGAGATTAAGACTAAATATGGGCTATTGACTAGAAGTATTTTTGTTCAGGAGGTCTTACATGGTTATGTTATGTATTCACTAGAATGTGGTTGAATCTATGCTTTGTACTGGGAATAGTAACTCTGGTGCAAGTAAACCTTTCATCATTTTTATATGAAAATTAACCTTCATTAGAATGTATTTTAGGCTTAGAGTTAAGAAAAGCTTTTGTTATCATTTATCTAGACATATATTTCCCCTAAAACATTTAGAAAAATGCCAAATATGCAGTATTTTCACTTTAAGCACAAAATTTTCCCCCTAAAGTTTCATGGAGACACAAATGTCTGCTTAATTATATTTATATTAAATGTGGCTTAGCAAATACCTTTTTTTTATTTTGAGAAGTTAAATTAAAATTTTATTCTTATGATAGTTACGGAAGTAGAGTTATTTTAAAAACACATGCAATATAAGAATCCAAGTGTATAAGACTTACTCGTGCTTTTAAAGAACAAATTTTCCCCTTGGAAATACTGCCACCATCACCAACCACTCTGAAAGGTAAAAGATGAAAAAAGGTCATAAGATCTTCCATGCTAATAGTGCTATCAGGTAATAAAATTAACTTCCATTCACATAGTAAAACTACTTATAGGCCAAGTGAGGCAGACACAAAAGGCAACAAAGAAGCCATTCGTAATCTCCCACCTCCCAACAGGCTGAAAAAGTGAGGTACTTATTTCCCTGGCTTTCTTTGTAGTTTGGGCTGGTCATGTAATCCAGTTCTGGATAATGAAATAAAAAGGAGATATTCTGGGAAGCTTTCTGATAAAAAGGACCAGATGCAGTTGGTCCTTTTTCCTACCTTGAACACGAATCTAGATGGGATTCCTGGCAGTGGAGGCTGTCATTTTACGGTTATGAAGTACAAAAACATGAGGACAAAAAACCAACACGTGAAACAATATGACAGTATCTTGGTCTTTAGGGCATGTCTCTAAACACAGATTTCTTTGTATGTGACATAACTGGATACATCTATTGTTTAAGCCACCATTAGTGAGGCTTTCTGTTGTAGCCAGACACACATCAACTAACATACCAGTTACATACAGTTGAGTATCTAAGGCTGTTCCTAGAATTTCATGTTGAAGATAAGTCACCAAAGTAACTAAGTCTATGACTACAAACAGTGGACAAGTCAATATAGTTTACAAGACAGAATATATGAAGTGAAGCTGAATTGAGCATAGATGATGCTATAGGTCGGGGGTTGATAATCTATAATCCTCAGGCCAAGTATGACCAGCTACTTGTGAAAACGAGTTTTATTGGAACAAAGCCACACTCATTTGTTTATGTACTATCTATACCTACATTCACACTACAATGGCGGGCTCAAGGAGATGTGATATGGACTTTACGGTCTGCAAAACCTGAAATATCTACCATCTGGTCCTTTACAGGAAAGGTTTGCCAACCCCTGGTATAGGTAAATTCCTATCATGCTATTAAAAAGGTATGATAATTTCCTCAAATAAATAAGTATATACAAAGGTGTGGTCTTATTTTTGAAAAAGAATTTTTGTACTAACTTGTGGAATAGATGCTGCATGTGTTGATACTATGTTGGAAAGAAGAGCAAGATGCCAAGGCTCTTCTCCTCAAACTTGATATTGGAGAAATAAGTATGCTCTTAGGTTAAATTATAAAACGAACCGAGTAGATGAGAACAGAGTTAGGTAAAGTCAGCTGATTAAGAGAGAATGGCTTCCAGCTGAATCTCAACTATGTAATATTCAATGAAAGGCGTTATTACAGAGGGAATGGAAGTACAGATTTAGTTAGAATACTACCTACAAGGAAGTATTACAAAGGCAAATTTGAGTCTCTTAATAGTATGTAGGGGAGATGATGTTCTAGTTTACAAACAAGAGGTAATCTAGTCTATGTGACAGATATCTCCATATTAATAAAGATAAATAACACCAGTCATTAAGGTAATACACCTAACTTACCTTGGTCTGATTCCACGGTCACTAAGTAACCTTTTATCACTTAGCTCTCCTGATAGATTTCCTACAGAAGAGAATGTGCTTTTGAAAGAAAATGGGTGTCTAGTCTTTTTGAGTTATAGCTCCTACTGTCCATGACTACACTGACTTTCTGCTTTGTAATTTCCTATCTGAGTTTGGTTTATCTGCCTGTACTAGAGAGCACTGGACCCATTATCAAGATGTCATCGAAGTTCCTGAGTTTGCAAGCGTGAGGGTCAGACTCTGAAATTCACTAAGGAAGTGGGGCCTAATTAGCCTTCCCAGGGAGATAACTGCCTCAAACACCCAACCAACTAATTCAAACTAGAACTGAAATCTTTATTAGATTAAAACTGGATATGAAGTATGCATTTTTCAGTTCAAGCCTGGCAGGTTTAGTTTTATTAAGCATTTTGAAAATGCATGAACTTCATGATTTAATGTTAAAAGCTTAGAAACACACCCTGAATGTCAAATTACTCTTTCAGGTAAAAGATATATACTTACATATACCCTTTATTAAGTAAACAAAACTAATCTGACAACAACTGCTCTGCTCCTTTTTAGCACATTCTATTTGTAGAGCAAATACTCCTGACCACAAGTAATATCACAGGAATGTAAACAATGTATTTTTCTTTCAAAAGTTAGCCATTATTGAATGCACTAACAAGACACTCTCAGGGAAATTTTCAGCATTCCTTTTAGTGAAACTTTACTTCAAGGTCAAGTTAAAATTAAGCACACTAAAGTTTCCTTTTATTCCTTCATATGGCTTTAAAAGGAAACCTGTTGTCCTGCTCTGCTCTGCCTAATGACATGAGAATATTAATGACAAGAGAATGACAATATGCTTTCAATAATGAGAAAAACAAACAAAAAAGCCAAACAACTTCTTTACAGTTATCAACTGCTTTTACTGTCCTCTGAAGAGTTTTCTCCCAAACTGCTGACATGAAAATAATTATTAAGCTATGTGACAGACTTTAACCCCATCTTACCTGGTATCCACATTTCTAAAGAAGCTGCTTATTGCCTCATCATAAATCGCTTTCTAAAAAAAAAAAAAATACATTTATTAGCGCTTGATTACGTTTTGCCTCTTTCCCAAACGAAGTCCTTTTAATTTAATAATCCCACAATACTTTAAAGGCCGGCATATGGCTACAATAAGAAAAAGCAAACAATCATAAAATGGTTATACTGATTCTTCCAATCTAGAGAAGAGCAAATACCGCGAGATCTATGGATTAAGTGCAGCTGAAGGTACTGAGAAAAGGCGTCCCCACAGAACTGTAGAGCAGGTGCATCAAATGAGAGCTTTCCCTGCATTCTTGGTGATCATTTAAAAAGCTGACTGGTTAAATTAAGGAATATAATGCCACACATGGTACCTATTTTACAAAGTACTTTCACATATGCTATCTCATTGCTCCTCACAAGAACCCTGATAAAGATGCAACCCTGAGAATTAAGGAACCTTAAAACTAAGATCTCCGGCGAGTGTTCGTTTGGACTCTTGTGTCTAACGCCAACAGAAGTTTAAAAACCAGTTTGCCCTTTACCGAGAAGATCCCATACAACTTACATCGGCCAGATAAAAGCTCCCAGAGTATTAATGCTTATTTTTTGGAAGAGCCTCGGGGACAGGCGGGCATGGGGGTCTCCCGCGCGTTGGGGACGGTACCTGGTTGACTGCGGCGTGCTCCCTCAGCGCCAGGTCCCAGAAGCAGCAGCCAATCTGGTTTCCGCACTGGCCGACTGCGCCCAGGAAGGTAAGAGAATAGACATTAGGCAGCAACAGGGCCACTCGCCTCGGCGGCGACCAGGTCCCCACCCTCCCGGGGCGGCTTACCCTGTATGACCACCGACTGGGTCATGCTGCAGCGCGGCCGTCCCGCTGCATCCAGGAGCCCGCGCCGGCCTGCGTATTTCCTGCCCACCAACGGCTCTCTCCGAGGCGGCAGGGCGGCCGTAAGTCACGCTGCTGCCGCAAGTCGCTGCCGTAGCTCCGCTCTGCTCTAGCTTTAGGCTAAGATTTTACGTCCCAAGGCCGCGCCAAGTGCACGTGCGTCTCACCGTTACCATAACGACTGGTCCTCCCGACAGCAGATCTTCGCTGCCCTATGAATGTCTGAGCAACTGCAGCTCCGGGGGCTCGGGTCATTGGCTGGTAACTAGGCTTTGGCGTGGGATTTTAAAACGTGTGTCTTTAAAGCTGTTTATGATCTATCAGAGGTTCAGTCTTCATTTACAGCCTCAGTACCTGGGGCGGCGGGTCAAATTCTGTTCATTCCGATTCCTCCGGACGCTGCGTTAATCTGTTTAACAAGTCCTTTGTTCTAATAGAAAACAATGTCGATGAGCACAAAGAAACCCCAGACAAACAGACGTGTCAGGGTACAACCGAAACTAGGTGGTTATACAGATTGACAAAAATGGCGCTTCAGAGGCCCAACCAATGTATGTTGAAGCTGTATGCTCCCAACATTAACTTCTAGGGCCTCTGCAGGATTCAAAAGAAATTAAGACATAGATCCAGCTCCAGAAGGCTTACAATCTGATTGAAGATACACACGAAATACTCAAAAAATTGTGACGATTTTGTGGCGCTAAGTATAATAGGATTCAGTGGATGAGAACGTGGACAAGTAAATAGAAGTCTGATGGAAGAAATGAAATTAAAACTAGGCATTTTATTTATGTACAGTGTTTAGGTGGGACAAAGGAGGAGGAAATTGAAAAATCAGGTATTCCTGAAAATGACCAACTCCTAAAATTTTCAAACATTGAAAAATACTGTAAACTCTTATTAATTTAGACCAGATTTCAATTAAAAACTCAAGCACTTTTTTCGTAAAATTAATATTTTCCACAAAAATTCTGAGGAACTACAAAATACTAGGAAGCCTCCTCCCACCAAAAAAAAAGTTAAAATTACATGTGCAACTAATGTGTGGTAATAGGAATTGTAATATTTGATTGTTTGGAACACCTTATTCCCCTACCAATACAAATAATAGTTGTTACTATATCTCTGATATCTGGTAAGTTTGAAGTTGCGATGGGTGGTTTATGAGGCTGAGGCTTTCCCACATTTCCATTTAGATTTTTTTCACCTTATTACTCACATATCTTATGATTAATAGGTAACTTTCAGTCAAGAATTTTTTGCATTTGCTGGATTTTACTCTTAACTGCTTATTAGTGAGCATGGAGTCAGTGTTAGAAGTGCAGTCAGGTTCCCCTAACACTTCACTTAGGTCTTAACATTAAAGTCCTAAAGTCTGGACTTCTAAAATTTGCAAAGCTTGGTCCAGTTTGTGAGTAGATCTGTATCTGTGAGCTGTGGTGCCAGCTCATCTGGTATTCTGGCCTCTGCAGAGCTGTACCCTTCATGCAGTGGTTAGGTCCTAGTCATGACTCCCTAGAGGTCATACATAGGAACAGAATTAAATTAAGAAAGTTCTAACAAGTCTCATTAAAAACTTCAGTCTGGGGAGAATCAGACTGAGAGGAAATTCTGCTTGAGAGTCAAGGTAGAGCCTTACCTACCAGCCACTTTAGGACTTCAGTAGAAGCAGAAAAAACATTTTAGAGTTTATACTTTCCAGGAGTCCACCTTGAAGTCATATATCTGAACATATCCTAAAGTTGAATGCACTCCTAATTAGATGGACTGAAACCTCATTTAAAATATTCAACAAACTTTCAGAAGAGCAAGCAGAACACAGGCCACCCAGAAGGCTACACACAGCTCTCGTGGAATTCTCTCTGATACATCTCCTCTGATAAAAACACAATGAAAAAGAATATATGATTTACCTTTCAAACTGTCTGTGAGTGGAAGAGCAGATTTCAGATAAGTAGGAAAGAAGTCAAGGAGAATTTACCCACAGAATAGCAGAGTATGGTAGATTGGAGTATTGCTCTGAATTCTTTACTCTCTCCCTTTGCACATGACTGTGCAGTACCTCCTGGAATAGGAGGGTAGGCAGAGTATACGTCTTAGTCCTATTGGTCAGGCTTGGTCAGGTGGCTTGCTTTGGCCTGTGGAATGATATCAGGTATCAAAGCTTTTAGGTGTGCTTGCATGCTTTTGCCTCTTGGTCTTTTCTATTTTTCGTAAGAAAAACTACCTCAGGTGGCTGCTGTTTCCAACATGAGGAAGACATGTGGATCAGATCTGAATCTGCATCTCAGTTGAAGTGTGGAGTACTGCTAATCCTAACCAAACCCAGGAGAGGCAAGTGGAAACCAGCTGAACAGCAGGCTCTCCACAGTCTTAACAAGAAAAAGGGTTTTGGTTAAAGCTGTGAGATTTTGGGGTGCAATAGTATTGGAGCAATAGCTGTCTAACACACCAAGCAAATAGATTGGGCAAAATTTTATATGTTAAATGTGAGCAAGAGAAAAACATCAATGAAAATTATAAAGACTACTCCTGTAAAAGGAAGGAAGGATGGAAGGAAACTAGCATGTAAAAGATGAATGAAGTACATGACCTGTAAAACTTAACCTAAGGGGAAAAAAGAAAACTCATATAATTTTTGTGCTGTAGAGGAACTTATTAATAATAAGAATATGAATTTGGTAGTACAGGAACTTAAAGGCAAGATGCTAAAATAATGTATTGAGGGCTGAGTCTTGCCTTGTTTTTTTCACTACTATATCCTTAGTACTTAGAACTTTGCCTGGTGTACTATAGGTAATCAATAAATATTGGGTGAATAAATGAACTAAAATGGAAATAAAAGAGAAAGGAAACTAAAGACCAAAACATGTTAAAGGACTAATGAATAATTAGAAGCACAGAGAAGCAGACTAGAGAGCTGAAAATCAAATTACTGATTAGAAGAAAGGATTGAGATAATCACAGAGAATACTGAGGCAAAGGACAAAGGTATAAAAGCTCTTGGAAGATAATATATGTGAAAGAGGTAAAGATGGTTCAACATAAGATTAATAAGTGCCCCTGAAATAGAGAACACAGCAAATTGAAGAAGAATGTTCTTATTGATATAAAAAATAATAAAGGAGGAAAAATCTATAGATTAAAAGCATATACCATGTTACATGGAATAATTTCTATAGAACAGTCAACACTAAGGGATATATCCTGGTTCAGTTACTCAGTTTTCAGAATAAAGAAAGAATTGTTTACGTACACAAGCAAGAAACAAAAGTTGGGGGGCGGCATGGAGAAAAAACAAGGCTCCTTTAGATTCATCTATAATACATTTAGTATTTGACGACATTACAAAGATACTACAAATTTCTGAGAAGGAATAAAATGTGTTCCAAGAAAAATATACTCCTATGGCTTTCAAAGTTGTCATTTAAATATACTTTGAATTTGTGGGCACTCTATCAATTTTTATTCCTGCTTGCACACTGCATTTCTGAGCCCATCTCTTTGTCATATAACTTGACAGACACAGCCAACAGCAGCTAACATGTTACTGACATTCTTTCTTCCAACCTCTTCACCTAGCATTCACCAGCAAATCATCTGCTTTCCAGGTTATCACAGAGTTTTCCAAAAATTTTTTCAATAGGTTTGCCCCTGAATAACATAGACAACTATCCTCTCAGTTTCCAATACCAATTTTCTTGACACTCGCTGCTTGACCACTATGCTGGTGACTTATATTTTATGTTTTGTTATGGCAGTACCTAAGTCTGGACCTAAGTCTGTATAAGTCAGGATAAATTTTATTATGCTGTGGTAACAGCCAACCCCCAAATCTCAGTGGTGTAAAATGACAGTTGTTTATTTTTTGCACATGATACATGTCCATTGGAGGGGGGAGTCTGGTGGCTATGCTTTATGTTATCTTCACCCTGGCACCCAAGTTGCTGAGCTACCACTCTTTGATAATTCCTGGGTTTTGTGACAAAGAGAAAGACAACTCAGGAGGGTCTTGTACTGCAATTAATGGCTGCTGTTAATTCACTGGCCAAAACTAGTCACATGGGCTCCAAGTAATCATAAGGGGACCAAGAATTACAATTTCTGGGAGACAGCCAGGAATATTTGATGAACAACATTTGTAAGTGCATCACAAGCACTCTCGAACATGACACCAAAACACAGTATCTGTGATAGGCAGCCTCTCAGATGGTACCCAGTGATCTCTGCCTCCTATTTTTTTTTGAACTTCTCTACAGATGATCTGCCTCCTATTTTTGTGTAATCACCTTCCATTGAGTCTGGGCTGGACCTAGTGGTTTCTTTCTAATGAATAGCATCCAAACACAGCCCAGCAGCCATCCTGAGTTGGGGAGACAGAGGAACGAAGATAAGAATGACAGCAGACTTTCTTGTTGGAAACAATGCAAGCCAAAAAACACTGTAGAAGAATATTTAAAGTCCTTAAAAAAAAAAAAACCCACAAAATTGTTGACCTAGGATTCTATACCCAGCAAAAAGAATGTTCAAAAATGAAGATTAAGGAAAAACATTCAAAAGGTGAATGAATTAATCACCAGAAGTCCAAAATTTAAATGAAAACCTTCAGATAAAAGGAAAATTGTTGGATGGAAATCTGGACCTACTCAAGGGGATAACACTGAAAATAATTATGGGGGTATATATAAAAGAGTTCTCTTGAAAAACTTCCTAAAGAGATGATTGCTTAAAGAAGAACTAATAATAATGTGCAGTGGGGTTTATGGTAAACGTAGATGTAAAGTACATGACAACAAAGTAATACAGGGTGTGAGAGGGGAAATAGAGTATATTCTTGTAATTTTCTTGTGTTGGAAGTGGTATAATGTTACTGAAGGCAGACAGTATAAGATGTATTCTTCCTTTCTCCTTATTCCTGTCACTTGGGAATTTCAAGCCCCTTTTGAGGAAACAGGAGAGAAGAGGTAGTCCAGGCATTAGAGAGAGGGTTTAGAGAGTCCTACATAGGAAGAACGATAAAGAAATTTGTAAAGGTGCAGTTTGAGGCTTTTGGCATAGGATGAGGACATGGCTAGATTGGATTAATTTGGGTTATTGGTCAAGGGAAAGTCTGGAAGACAAAGGTAATGAGGAGACTGGGATATAAAGTGAGGAGAATCTCGTGATTTTGTGCAGATTGATTAGACTGTCGGTTTAGAATAGATATAGATAAAGTAATTCATAGATTAAAATATTTAATGTTGGAAAATAAACAAGGCAATGACAACAAGAATAAAACAAACTTTAGAGACCATTTTTTAGCTAGGTTTCAGCTGGTTGCTGGAGCTATGAATCGTGATATTGGTTAGCAGGTAGGAAATTATGTGAAAGAATCTTCTGGTGTCACAATTTCTGGGTATCACTGGAACATTTGATCATCATTCCTTTGGCAATTCCAGCCTTCTCTGGAAGGTCAGTAGAAGCAATTGATTTATTCACCTCTACAGGAATCAGACTCGGCCTATTTTGGTAAGTCTGTGTATCCTTGATCAAGTTAGCTGAAGCTTAATACTTACATATGATAGCTAGTTATACTAAACCATAGTTTTTACTATGGTTTTACTAACTTGTCATTGAGCATAACACTTTTTTCTTTGATAATGGACACACAGTCTATAAAAACTGTTATATAATATTCAAATTCCAAAACTTTTAATAATTTAGTTTTATTATTACCACAATAAACACTTACTTATTGGGCATAGAAAACTGCACTAGGCATAAGAAACAGTTACAAGACATTTTTCATTTTTCCTGCCCTTTGCTGAAGACATGTAAATTTATACAAGATAGAGCTATTAATTACTCACTGTGTCCCAGACACTGTTCTAGGTATTAAGGATTTAATCAGTGGTGACAAAGACAGACATGGAATGGGAGTCGGGGGGACAATGATTAAGCAAAAACATTTACAAAAAAATTAGAGTACTGGTTCTCAACAGGGGGAGATTTTTCTCCCCTTTTCTACCAAGTGATATTTGGCAATGTCTGGAGATATTTTTGTCGCAACTTTGGGGTGGGGTGCTACTGGCATGTGAGTGAGTGAGTGGAGGCCTTGGATGCTGCAAAACTTCCTACAATGCACAGGACAGTCTCCTCCCTCCTAAACAAAAAATTATATGACCCTAAATGTCAATAGTGTCAGAGTTGAGAAATCCTGAATTAGAGTGATAATAACTGCTATAAAGCAGAAGTAGAGTGCTAAGAAAACATATAATGGAGGGTTTATAAAAATCTTCTCCGAGAAAGTGAAATTTAAATTCAGACTTAATGAATGAGTTGGCCCTAACAACTAAAGTGTGGGAGCAGTGAGGTGGGGAAGAATTCCAAGCAGAGGCAACAGTAGGCAGTGAGGAGCTTATTTTGTGTAGTTGTGTGTGTGTATGTGTATCATATATATCGTATGTATCTCATATATACATTACATTGTATATGTGTATGTATATATTTAATCATGCTCAGTAGTATCTGCTGAGTAATAGCAGTTAACATTTATTGAGCCTGTACTACGTGTTAGGCACTGCATTTCACATGTATTACTTTATTTAATCCCCACTATTACCCTGGAGGTAGATAATATTATTAAGCTCAGGTTATCTTTTTTTTTTCTTTTTTTGTGGTACGCGGGCCTCTCACTGCTGTGGCCTCTCCCTTTGCGCAGGCTCAGCAGCCATGGCTCATGGTCCCAGCTGCTCCGCAGCATGTGAGATCCTCGCGGACCGGGGCACGAACGCGTGTCCCCTGCATCGGCAGGCAGACTCTCAACCACTGCGCCACCAGGGAAGCCCCAAGCTCAATTTATCTTTGAGAAGCATACTTGGTTAAGTACCTTGCCTAAGATCACATAGTTGGGAAGAGCCAGAGCCAGGATTTGAATCCAGGTCAGTCCAGCTCTTCCAAGGCACTTTCTTAACTAATGCACTGTAAATGTAGAGAGGCAGGGGGTAACAAATAATCACCAGGAAGAGAAGGAATAGCTGTAGGTATCAGGCAGATGTGAAACTCCTGTACTTCAAAGGAAGACAAGGGTTTAGATAGGCAGAGAGGCAGTGGGAGCTCAAGCTTGTCAATTGCCATAACCATTCAAAGGAAAACAATTTTTTTTCACATAACATAAATGGACTTCAGTTATGTTAACCATGGGGCACAGTTTACTTTATCATCTAGTGGCTATTTTATATTTGCTCAAGACTTAAAATTGTATGTAAAGGAGAGTTATATAATAGAGTATTTATGTACTTTTATAGATATTTAAGTATGTCGTTTTCAGAATGTTCCTATATGCCTATAGCAAAATTAATATTAAGAATTTCAAAGAACTATTTAAAAACAACTCACCCCTCCTCTCCATTATTTTAACTTTCTAATCTAGGTTTTCAGTGAATTGTGCCTTTTTGGTTTGGGACCCAGCCAAGGAGGTTTCCAATGGAAGGGGGAGATCCTTCAGTTGGGCTGGAGCCTGGGCTGAGCTCCAGTGCTTCCTGTAACGGGAAAGAGATGTTACTAACCAGGTAAAAAGGCTTCTTGTCCTAACAACTGAGGAGATATGTAATGGCTATCATCAATGCAAGCTTTAGCTGACATTCAATTAGTAAGAAAGAAGCCTAGGAGCATTGCTATTATTAAATTAGTATTACCAGAGCCTAGGTTTTCTTAGTATAGAGTCTGTATATTGTAAGTCTGAATGATAGACCAATTTTGGGGGGTAAATATTTAGCTAGTTTTTTGTTAATAGTTTCAAGATTATATAACATTCAATCAAATAAGCAAAGCCTTTAGTGCTGTTATGTGCAGGGCACTGTGCTAGGCCTAAGGCTACAAAATATGAAAAAGACTCAGACCTCAGAGTCAGTGTCACTTTGGCTTTGACTTGACCTTTGGCAGAAGGAGAGTGATAGAGAGGTGAAGATTCTATTTTTGCAAAATTGAAGAAAACTATAATAGGATTTATTCCACTTTCCTTCTGTTTACCATAGTACATTGTTTGATTTCTCATGGCTTGGAATTTTCAGAACACAGATTTAAGCTTAATAAGGTAGGTATTTTAAACATCAGAGTTATTCAAGGATAAAATAGGCTACTTCGGGAAATACTGATCAATAGTCTTTAGAAATGTTTAAGGTTGGGTTATTATTTGATGAGGATATTGGAGAGGAAATTCAAGCACTAGGTGTATTTTTAGACTAGATGTTATTTAAGGGCTCTTTTAAACCTGAGATCCTATCAACATTTGAATAGTATGTGGAATAATATGTTCAGTTTTATATTTTTCCACAAATAGTCTAGTTTTAAAATCACTCAATTGGAGTGATTTTAAGGTGCATTTATGTATGAATTGCCATAGTATTATCACTTATGTTTATAACTATTCACTCCCCCCTGCCCCACTTTTCTTTGCCATTTAGCAATCACTGCATACCTTTCAAAAGAACATCTGGAGGGTTGTCTTTGTATTTATAAGTTTCTTTTGATTAAATGTATGGCACAACATTTAACAACAATTTCTTTGCAATGTAAGTCTAAAATGTCTGCCTCATTAGTGCCACTGTGTTATATTTATTTTGTGACATTCAGAGATTTCAAAAAGACTTAAAACAGTTGAATGAATATACACTCAAACTTTGGTTCTCTGAAAAAAATTTCCTTTTTCATATCTAAGTACATGTCATTTTCTCTTTTATTTAGGCAACTCCGAAGATGCCCTGGAAATCATTGCCTGACAATAACTAATGTTCCCATCACTGTCTTTGCAACAATGAGAAAGCCACCTGCACAAAGCAGCAAGGAAATGCATCCTAAATGCCACCATTAAGTCTTTTGTAGAGGTTTGACTAGGTCAAGGGTAATGGACCAGTATCATCTTATGATCTGGTAAGCAAATAAAAGTGGTGGCACCTTTGGATGGTGACAGTAGTTGAAATATTTACTTTTTGTAGGGAAAGACCGGAATGTAGTCTGTAAAACATGTGTAGTGATAAGCCATCAGTTATGTTTGATAGATAAGACAGAATAATATTTCACCTTTAGAAAGTGCCTTAGAGATCATCTTGCTCACAGTGGATCATTAATATCAACAATTCACAATGAAGCTTAAGCCACCTTGATTATCAGTCAGGAAGGGCCCATTCTAAATGCTTAATGTGTTTTGCGCTGATTTCCTTTGCTTATTTTTGGGTTGCTACTTAGCCGAATCCTTTCACTTGAATAGCCTAAGCCAGTTTCCGTCTTTCTGTCTTTTGATAATGTTCTGCCCAGGAATGATTATATTGGGTGAGAAATGGAGCCCTGTGGCTTATGCATTTTTAAATAATACCCAAGACTGAAGGAAATTCTTAGTTCATGGTTAATCTGCAAAGCATATACACTGCTATCATATGGGAGCTCAGGTTATTGGTTAAATTTATTATAATGAGGTCAAGGCTGTGATTCTAACCCCTATTTTTCCAGGAAAAATGATGTCTCATCATCACACTGTTACCTCAAGTCCCAACCAGTCATCTTGAAATTGTCTACAGTTAGTATTGAGAAACCTCAGATTTTATTTTTTAATTTTATTCGATTAGACTTAAGGTTCAGTTTTGAGGTGTAGGCCAGCTCTTTCTCTTTTCTTTTTCTTCTTGTAATAGTTCCAAGAAAGTCAGCTTGCTTTCTTTACCTCTTGATGGTTGCCACTCTTCATCCCATGAAATTTTTTTTTCTCCAAAAGACTGACTTTAGTGTCAGATATAGTTTCTCCAGTTTCTTGTCTACTTTTCTGCTCCTGAAGATATATACATATATATATAAACCTTTTTAAGTGAAAGGTTTATTAGCTTATAATTACATGCATATAGATGCATGTGTGCTACATGAGGTGAAAAGAAAAGCTTTTCATCAGGGATTTATAAATGGAGAAATTCTGAGAGCTCACACAGTGCTAGGAGATGTTTGAATTCCAACCAGCCAGAGTAGAAAGACCTTATTGAACCTGTGGGGCATTGAGTAGAGTCCTCAGAAAGGTCATGTCTTAGTAGGAGGTCTAAAGTAGCACTAGATTAAAGGTTAATGTATACTAACCTTAACAAAGTTTAAAAATAAGACTTGAGAGAATCAAGATGATCCATGAGTAACTTATTTGCCAAATAAAAATTTAATACTCCTCAAAGGAACAGAAAAAAATCCATTAAGGAAATTGCCCAAGGCTGGGGAAAGAATCATGGGAAAGGAGAAAGGAGTTATGAAAAATTCCTCAGAGCTCATACAAGGCTGGGAATAATTTGTGATTCAATCATAGTGGAAAGAGCTTTTAATATATGGAGTAGAGTCCTCAGTGAGATATTGCCTCAGTGGGGGTGGGTTTGGAGTGGAGGATAGCTTTAGACTGAAGGCTGCTCTGGACCTGCCCTAACAAAGCTTAAGAGCAAGAGTGGAAAGGGTCAAACTGATTCCAAGTAACTAAATTGCATCCAAGGAGGGAAAAAACCCTCAAAATTTAAAGAACTACAGTAAAATCCAGCACCAAAAATGTAAAATTCACAATGATGGTGTCCAATAAAAAATTACCAGGCGTGCAAAAAAGAAGGAAAATGCAGTCCATAGTCAAGAGAATCATTAGTCAATAGAAACAGATTCAGAGTGCTGGATGATAGCATTAGCAGACAAGCTACCATAAGTGTTCAAGTAGTAGATGAAAGCATAATCACAATGAAAAGAGAAATGGAAGGTATAAAACGGACCCAACTGAACTTCTAGTGATGAAAAATACAATCTCTGAAATAAAAATATACACTGAATGGGATCAAGAACAGATTACACACTGGAGAAGAAGAGATTAATGAACTTGAAGACATAGCTATACAAATTATCCAGAATGAAATATGAAGAAAAAAAGACTGGAAAAAAGAGCATAAATTTTGTGTTTTAATAGCAAGCAGTCTAACATATATGTAAGTAGCTTCTCAGAAGGAGGAGGGAGGACAATAGAAAAATACTTGAAGAAATAATGGCCACATTTTTTCCAGATTTGATGAAAACTATAAATTCACAGGTCCAAGTAGCTTAACTGACCCCAAAGAAAACAGACATGAATGAAACAAAACAAACAAAAAGCCATATAATTAAATGGTCTAAAAACCAGGGATAAAGAGAACATCTTAAAACCCGATAGTACAAAAGGACACATTCATTCAAAGGAACAACAGCAACAAAAAGAATGAGAGCACTTTTAATCAGAAAGCATGCAGGCGAGAAGGCAATGAAGTCATATCTTTAAAGTATCTCTCAAAAATGGTGAAGTAAGGACTTTTCATCAGTACTAGAAGCAGATCAGTAGATCAGTACTATAAGACATGTTAAAGGAAGTTTTTTCAGGCAGAAAAAAATGATACTAGATGGAAATTTGTATAAGGAAATAAAGAGCACCAGAAATAGAAAATATGTGGGTAAATATAAAAGACTTTTTTCTCATTTTTAAACATTTATTTAACAGGCAAATGACTATTTAAAGCAAAAATAATAACAATAATTTATATAAAAGTATAATGTATGGTAACAATAGCAAAAAAGACAGGAGGAGGAAAATGGAAGTTTACTTTTGTAAGTGTCTTCGATGATTTATGAAATGGCATAATAGTATTTGAAGATTGATTGTGATGAGGTAAATATGTAATTGTAAACTTTAGATTTATCTCTAAAAGCAAACAGTAACAGAGAGCTAATACACCAGTCAGGGAGATTAAATGGAATAAATATCACTCAATCCTAAAGAAGGCAGGAAAAGAGGAAAAAAAGAACAAAGATAATAGATGTAAACCAAACCATATTGACATTTGCATTAATTACAAAAGGTGTAAACACTTCAATTAAAAGACAGATTATGAGATTGGCTAGAAAAGAGGATGGTGTCTACATGAACCTACGTTAAGAGTCTCATGCTGTACTGATTGAGCTAACCAGCACTACATGAACCTACTTTAAATTAAAAGTATAAAAGGATAGAAATGGATATCCCATGTAAACATTAATCAAAAGGAAGTTGGAGTAGCTATATTAATAATAGACAAGAAGATTTTAGAGCAAGGAATACTACCAGAAATAAAGAGGGACATTTCATGATGATAAAAGGGTCATACAATCTTAAATGTTATGCAGAGCTTCAAAGTACATGAATCAAAAACTGATGGAAAGAACAAATAACTCCACATTTATAGCTTAACATTTTTAACAACTGGTAGTAGAACAACAGTACAGCAGAATACTATACATTCTTTTCAAGCACACATGGAAAATTTACCAAGAATAGACCATGTTATAAGCAACAAAACAAAGTATGCAGAGTGTGCAAAGTACGTTCCACAACAGAATTAAATTCAAATTCAACAGAAAAATGTCTGGAGACTCTCCAAATATTGGAATACTAAATGAAGCACTTTCAAACAACTCATGAATAAAAGAAGAAATTACAAGAGAAATTAGAAAGTATCTTGAAATGAATGAAAATGAAAACAACATATCAAACACATGGGGTACAACTAAAGTAGTGCTTAGAATTAAAGCCTTAAATTCTTTCATCAGAAAAGAAGAAATGTAGGGGAATTCTCTGGTGGTCCAGTGGTTAGGACTCCAAGCTTCCACTGCAGGGGCCACAGGTTCAAGCCCTGGTTGGGGAACTGAGATCCCCACATGCAGCACGGTGTGGCCAAAAGGGAAAAAAAAGAAAAAAGAAATGTCTCAAGTCAATTAATCTAAGCTTTCACCTTAAGAAAGAAGAAAAGATGAGCAAACTAAACCCAAAATAAGCAGAAAGAAAGAAATAAGATGAAAAAATTAATGAAATAAAAGACAAATAATAGAGAATAATCAATGAAACCAAAATCTGGTTCTTTGATAAGACCAATAAAATTGATAACCTCTAGGCAGAATTAACAAGAAAAAAGGACACAGATTACTGATATCAGAAATGAGAGTGGGACTTCACTGCAAATTTTAAACATTAAGAGGATAAATAGAGTTTTTCACTGGGATGAATTCTTTAGTCTTCTAAGGCTTCTACCTTGAATAAATGCCTTCCCATATTCCTTACATTCCTAGGCAGGAGCTTTCTGTGAAGGGAATATTACAAACAGTCTGAGGGCAACCCTGTGGCATCATGCTTTCATAACCTTCCTTTAGGTTGGCATCAGCTCACGAATCATCCATCTTTAGACATGATCATTTGAAAACGTGTTCTCTGAGATTGCTGATTTAGCTCACTGTAAGCTCACGGTGGTCTGGCTGGGCTAGTGAGGGACTCAGTGCCAAGCAGCTACCATCACTACACTTCCTTCCTTGAGGGATTCAGTTGCTATTCTTCTGGTTGGTAGTGTCATGTTACATTCCTCTTCAGTGTGAGCCTCTCTGTCACATGATTTGGCAGATTAGCAGGCTTTCACCCCTAAAACTCATCTATGCTCTGCCCACCCCATCCTGCCCCCTAGCAGTATCCTCTGCGAATGGTGTCCTCTGGTGTTGTGAAGTTTACAAATTGAGTGGCCTTATCCATGGTAGCTGATCTTTTCCTCTACTTTTCAGGACTTGAAAGGTTACCAAAGACTTGAGGGAATGCTTCTTGTCTCTCTGATCAGCTATGCCATTTTTTCCCGTAGTCTTCTCTCCATATCTTCAGGCAAATCAGAGATCCCTGGGGCTCAGGGGAACCCAAGTGGAGAAGTCAGTATCACTTTTTCCTTTCTGAAGATTGCCAGGCACTTTGTAAGTGATTGCCTTGGGAGGTGAGATGAGGGGGTAACTTTTATGGAAACTTGGCTTTCCTGAAATTTACTCAAAGAATATTTATTGAGCATATACCTACATGCCAGGCATTGTTCTAGGCTCTTACAACACATCATTGGATGACAGACAAAAATTTGTGGAACTTACATTCTGGACAGTGCCTCTTCTGTTGCCTTTATACAGACTGTGTGTGTGTGTGTGTGTGTGTGTGTGTGTGTGTGTGACATGTATGTAGTGTGTTGCGGGCATTGTGGTTTTACATTGCTAGTTATACTGAAATGACTTCTTTGAGCCAGTCCTAAAGAGAAGGGATTGGCTTCACACCTCAAAGTTTGGTGAACCTAAAATGTGTATTTACTGCTTTATGGTCCTAGTTATAGGCTGTAGTCACCAATTAAGGTAAGCAAAGACCCTACTTAACACCCTCTACTACCATGCTATGTACAAGGAAGTGGGAGCCCAGAGAACAGAAATAGCCCAGTGTCTTCTGAGATGCCCCCTTATACAAACTGTGTGCTGAGAACTGAGGTGGTTCTTACTGGACAGAGGGTAGGTGGATATATATTATTCTGTGTTTACAGAATGGGAAGTTTGTGTCTATAAATGTGTATGGTAAACACTTAAAACCATTCTTCTAGGTAAGATCATTTTGGCTTCAGCTATTATTGCTATGGGCTTGATTCTTTCTGTGTTTCCCAATTCACAATTTCAAGAGAAAATTTTCAGTTGTTGGAACTCATCTTTTCATACCACCAGATAGTGGGATGTTGCTTCACTGGAAAGAAATAGGATGGTGCCCTTACCCAATCAGCTGTGGCCATGAGAGGAAGAAGTGGGATACAGGCCCAAATAGGGCTGCTTCTTCAAACTGGGGCTATGGGAGGCCTCTTGATTTCCAAGGTGCTCTAAACTGGCAGGGGCCATGAATGACTAGTCAAAATTACTCTGAACATCCAATCTATATCTATATCTATATCTATATCTATATCTATATCTATATCTATATCTATATATATTTTTTTGCGGTACACGGGCCTCTCACTGTTGTGGCCTCTCCCGTTGCGGAGCACAGGCTCCGGGCGCGCAGGCCTAGCGGCCATGGCTCACGGGCCCAGCCACTCCGCGGCATGGCTCACGCGGCCCAGCCACTCCAGCACTCCGGACCGGGGCACGAACCCGTGTCCCCTGCATTGGCAGGCGGACTCTCAACCACTGTGCCACCAGGGAAGCCCCTCTAATCTATATTTCTATGTATGAAGTTCCAATATACTGTGATTAACTAAAAGAAAGGAAATCATACTTCTTTCTCCCTAGACAGTTGAGAGAAGATGGGGTCCCATCTAAGAACTGAATCAAGCTCTTATAAATGGTAAATTCAAGGTTGCAGAAGGACATTGTGGTTAAGAGGGTCAGCAGATATGGGTCAGTAGATTCTTACTTGCTGAGCATAAGAATGTGAAATAATAACTGCAAAGAAGTGGCCCTGTAAATTGCAGAGAAGGTAGAAGAATTTTTGTGACTTTAGTCTGCATATATGTGAGTCTGCGTACACACTTGCTGTAGTTACTGGAGGTCTGGCCAGGGTCTGGGCCACTGCTGAGAATGAAGGGCATAGAATGGCCCTCTAGGATGTCTCGGGAAAATCTCTTGGAAAAGAAAATGGCAGGCTGTTCCAGAGCTGCTGCCTCCATCTTGGGTCTGTTGTAGGGAGGACTGTGAAGGCGTAGTGTGTCTTAAGCATCGGTCCAATCTGTACTGGTTAAGGCCCTCGACTATTGGATTCAGAGTCTTTAGCTCAGAAGCCACATAGGCCCAGAGGCCATAGCTCTCAGAAGGTTTTGTTTGGTCAGCCCAGTATTTTGCTCTTGTGATTGCTGTTGTTTTAATTTTAATTACTTACTAACTGAAAAATCAGGCCATTTCAAGCCCCTCAAATTTCACATTTCCAGCTTCTTTTGGAAATTTTGGCCCTTTCGATTTTCTGTCAGACACCACCAGGTTCACGCCATGATACCTCTCTGGCTGTATAGGTGGTTGAGTCTGTGACTCCAGCTTTAGAGACCAGTTGAGAGTTGGCCTGAAGGCAGACAGTCTCCTGGGGGCAGGAAGCAAGGGGACAGTCATACTGCCCCTGGGGGCAGGCAGCAGTCCTATTTCCAATTCTGGCTCCTCAGTCTAGCTGAATGACAGGAGGCGAGGTATTTAATCGTTCTAAATCTCAGGCTTCTCATCTGCAAATGCCACCTCACAGGATTAGTGTGATGATCAAGTGAAATCTGCTTTAATTTAGCTTACTGTGGAGGCTGTCACTGAGTAAGTCCTCTATGGATATTAGCTATTTTTGTTGATCTTCATCATTATTATTAATGTACCTGAGACATGAGGGTAGTAGGGGAATGTAAATAATTACATATATATGTAAGAGATTATTTTATTCCCTTGGTAATTCCTCAAAATACTTTATACTCCCTCCCCATACCCCAAAAGTCACTCCTCTTACGTACCTTCAATCCTGTTGATATGAGGGTCTATTTTCTCATTTTGTCTTCATTGTTGATTATCTTTTCATGTATAATTCTTTTATTTCAGTCTGTATATTTTAATATTCTACCAGCTAGTCAAGCCTATTTTTCCTTTTCTAGACTTTATTAATATATATATATACCTAAAAAATAATTATAAAATTTTAGAAATAAGACTAGTTGTGTTGCAGGTATGTGGGGGAAAAAACTTTTAATAAAAGGACTTCTATACTTTTAAGTGGAATTGTATGACTTTGTCTTATTCTCTTTGCTATAATGTCCTTCATGATTCCTACAGAACACACAGTAACAATATCCTACAAGAACCTCCCCTCATGCACAATTTTAGTTTTCTTTTAAGGAAGAAAGGAAAAAAAGTAGGCATTTATTCGATTGAGGCTTTCTTTTCTTTCTCTCCTGGAAACATATTACCATTTTCTGATAATTTGTTAGAAATTTACTTTATTAAACCTTGATAAAACTAAAATATGGGGCTTCCCTGGTGGCGCATTGGTTGAGAGTCCGCCTGCTGATGCAGGGGACACGGGTTCGTGCCCCGGTCCAGGAAGATCCCACATGCCGCGGAGCGGCTAGGCCCGTAAGCCATAGCCGCTGAGCCTGCACGTCCGGAGACTGTGCTCCGCAACGGGAGAGGCCACAACAGTGAGAGGCCCACGTACCACAAAAAAAAAAAAAAAAAAAGCAAAACTAAAATATTCTTGCTATACTGATAGACCAAACAAAAGTGCTAAAAGCAAATCTATAATCTAATTTTAGATTTTATGTACATTAGTATATCTTTTCAAATAAAGAAAGTATACCAAAGATATTTTGGTATAGGCTGAATGTTATCTTACCTAAATGAAAGATGAATCTGAGAATCTAGCCACGATTTAAAAATGTGTGCCAGTGTTTATTTAGAATCCCTTCTATTTTATTAGACACAGGAACAGTAATTTCGCCAGCAGGAAGTAATACAATACAGGTAAGTTTAACGCTCCTTTGATTGTTATCCATGGCAGACATTTTGGATCCAAGGTGTAAGAATCCAAATAAGAAATAATAAACATCCAGTCCCTGATGATTCATTTAAGTCCTGCTCAACTAGATGAAAGCTTCTACCAAGAGGAAGAACTGCCACTCCTCCTGGCTGGCTTTGTGTTTCTTTCAGTGCTCTAAAGAACTTTGTACTTGAGTAGCTCTGCTGTGTCAGGCTGCTGGACAGGAGTTGATGCTCACGGCACCGCTGACCAGGGCTGCTTTACTGAAGCTCACTGGGCGCCCGTCAATCACAAAGTGACGGATGCAGCCTGTGAAGGGTCTGCCAGGGGCCAAGCGTGGTGTCAGCAAAGACTCTGGAAAAAGAAAGAAATGAACACAAAGACTGCAGTTGAGGCATTCCAAGCCCAAATATTACTTTGTGGCAAAAATATACATCATAACCGCTCACATTATCAAGATGATTTTCATGTCAAAGACGGAATATAGTAATAATTTACGCATTTTCTCAGAAATATTATCTGCTTTTGAAGTAATATGAACATGTAGTAATTTTAAAGTTTTGCCATGTTTTCCATGATCAAATTTCAGAGTATAATTCAGCTGTGTATTTACCACTGAAATTTACCACTTACAAGTAAAGCCTCAGCAGTGAATTTTCGGGATCTACATATGCTTTTTAGAGTTCATTTCATCTGGGCCTCACTTATTTTGTGTGCTTTACTGAGACAGAGGAAAGAAAATTTAGCTTCCAAACTCTTCTTGGAATTGGTTAATGTTTGTTTAATTTGTATCATTACCCTTCATCCTTAATCCTCCACATTTTTGCCAAGCTCATAAAATATAATGAGAAAATAATGAATTCAAGTAAACTAAATTTTAATTTTTCTGAGCTTAGGGCTGAAAAACTATAAATAGGATAATGATAACTAGCCTAGTCTTTGTGTGGGTACAGGTGCCCTGGGGTATGCCAGGGGACTTTCCTCCCATTATCTTAATTAGAGATCTAGAAGCAGCCTTGATGCTTATTAATTGTACAGACACAATTAAATGTGTTGAGATGATAGAAGCAATATAATTTAAAGCAATTTAGAGAGCTTAGAAATATCATGAAATTAAAATCCATTTAGTGAAAGCTTATTATTATGTACAAAACAGCTATGTGAGCAGTAGCAGATAAAAGATGGAAAACACTTAGAAATCAGTAACTCAGGAGGGAAGATAAAAAAGGACAGCAAATTAAATACCATCAAGCAGCTGTAATAAGTTTTCCAAGCAATGTAGATTAAGAATATGCAGAAGCTTTGTACTGAAAATAAATCATGGAAATAACATTTCATATTTAGAATGATAATTATCAAGTCTTAGATTTGGAAGGGGCCTAAGAGATCAATTCCCTTTGTCTCTAGATTAGTATGACTATATATATTCTTCAAGCCTGTTAAGTGTACTTCATCATCAGAATAAAGATGAACAGGAAAGAATGTAAGAGGTAGAAACATCTATTTCTTCTGTTCATTTTGGACACTAGTTTTAGAACATGGATTTTGATTCTGCCCAAGCTTACCACCCTGTGGTTCATGGGGGACAAATTCTAGAGGAAATAGTTCATGTAGAAATTATGGTCTGCATAATTCACTACACAATTTATTGCAGGAGTGACAATAAAGTGCCCCAGAACCCTAAGTAATTGATTGATAAAATCAACACATGATTTTAAGAGCAAACATTCCCCAGGTTGAAAGCTTGACTATATACAGAATAATGCAGGATCTTCAGTACAGGAATGAATCGTCCTTAACTCAAAAAATTAACTTCTAATTTTGATTTTTAAATGATCATACAATGAAGCTGAATTTTCTGGTATAAAGTTCATTGAACTTCAATGCATTAACTTTTTATTGATAGAAACAATGTGTTACCAGGGTTCTGCCTTGTATAAGAGAGCTGGTTGGGATTCTAAGAGATTTCAGTGCATATAGGGGTTTTGTTTATGCCTAATTTCCTTTAGTTATTCTTTTTCATGCCCCAGTTTCTGATGTGATTTTAGTGGAATTAATCTTGAACAGCTCAAAATTATGTGATTAATGATGTTCAGCTTAAATTATAATTGCTTCTGTTCTAGGCTTGCTGGCATGATTCGTAGATGGAATTAAGGGCTGCAGTGGTGCAGTGGGCTGGTGGGTATGCTTTGCTAGCTCCTGTGTGTTGGCTCATTAGCTAAAATTTGCTATTCATTGCATGTCTCAGGCAGGCAGAATTTGGCTTCAGGTATATCTTTCCCACCCAGTCTGTAGAGCTTAGCCAAGTCTTACAGTGAGAGATGATGGCAGTGTGTAATGCTGGGATGAGACTCTGAAAACAAACACAAATCAGAGAGACAAATATTTGTTTGAACGAGAGACAAATATTTGATATAGTAAGCACTCTGGGTGCAAAGTAAAGAACAAATACCATAACTTCCGTGAGCCCACGCTTGTTTTGTTCATCTCCTGGAGCCTAGCACAGTGCTTAATAGACACTCAATACATATTTGTTGTGTGTTGAAGTCGTGTTCTCTGGCAGCAAGAAGTGTACAATTTAGCTTCAACAATATTCTGCAATAAGTGCCACAAAGGTGGTATGCATAGCACACTCTAGTGGGAGGGAGGCATGTGTGTAAAAAGTCTGAGCTGGATCCTCAAGGTCAATAGGAGTAAAGTTGGGGGAAGAGTGGGAGAAGTTCCTTGAAAAGGTACTAGGGGAGGCAAGAAAGAACATCTTCCAGAAACTGATGCCTTGTGCACTTGTGCAAAGGCCTGGAGCAAAGAGACCATCACTGAACATCCAGAGGACTGCAAGTCCCAGCAGGTAGGGGGAGGCCCCAGAGGCAGGGGCAAGGCGGGGGTGGGGGGGTGGGCAGATGATCAGGACCTTGCATGCCAGGCTGACTTTGATCCTGTAGTCCCCTGGGAACGTGTGAAATATTTTAGACTACGTTGTGATTTCCCGGAAGAAAGCAATGTGCAGAAATGGAGGAACTGATAAGACACATCTTCCATACTGTACCTGTATGAAGTGCAATGTGGTTTCTGCCAGTATTTCTTTCAGAACCAAAGCCTGGAGCAGGAGGGGAGGACTGAGAAATGGAGATGGGAGTGGACAGCGGGAGTAAAGGAGAAGAAGCGTTGCTTTTTGAGGGTCTCAAATATTTCATCAGTGAGTTACTGTTATTGTCTATACTGGTATTTGAAAAATTCATATTACAAAGCAGAAGAGTGCTTTGTTGCTACTATTTTGTGAGTACGCAAGACTGGATGCTTAATCTTTCTCACTCTCTTAAAGCATTATTTGCCTTTACATGGGTCAGTCTAAAATAGTCTAGTTAGGATGCAAGGTAAAACCATGTTAAGTTTTTCCTTAAAATCCCCACCAAATTCAGATGTAAAAGCTTGATTTTTCCCTCTTGCTACCTTTATCATTCAATTTTTCCAAGTTAATGAAGTGTGTGAAACAATCACTTTCAACATAAGGCCATGGTCCCTGCTTCAGAGGTTTAAAGTAATTGTGGAGGGTCCATAAGTGTCCTATCACCATCCTGGATTATACACCATTCTTGGCAGATGACAGCAGTGATGTCACTGATGATGTTTACAGAACTGCAGCTGGGAACCTCTCAGGGAATTTGACTACATAGGAACAACAGAACTTCTGGTCTGCAGCTGTTTTCACATTTCAAACTAGTCCTGGTTGGGAAGAACTGTGTATTCTCTCTTAGTGTGGAAGAGGAGCAACTATCCACAAACTTTTAGTTCTCCAAGGTTCTTCCTCAGATCCTAGAGCAGCAATAGTGTATGAGTTTTCTTTGTGTCAGAGGTAAGATAGAGTGTGTTTCACTGTGTGTATGTGAGGAGGGTATGTAAAGTGAAGAGAAAAAAATTAAGCAGATACAGCAGAGGGAGAGAAGTTATCTACTGTTTAGAATGCCGTGGTGTAGTTCTTATGTGTTACTTTGTTTTGATCCTTGGATAACGTTTCATAATTGTCAGTATACTTTTTCCTATGAAAGGATATTGTATATAAAATCCTTTGAGTTATTAGGTGAATTATGAAAATACATAGCTCAATTCTTAATAGTATAATAACAGTTATGAGAACTTAGTGTCTTTTTGGATTTGGAAACTTGTCATTTTAAAATAACTCTTACCTGGAACACCTCCAACAAACACAGGCTCCCTTTGATCAACTGGTTTTGGATTCAGGGGTCCAACCACATGGTTCACTTCAGAGTCTACATCCAACTGAACCACATTTGAATCTCTAATAACTGAAATACAGAGAAAAGAGTGGTCATAAGTGACACTAAAGTGATTAATTTTCACATGAAAGGTAATAATTCATTACAGTAATGGCTTTTATTTATTCCGGAATAAACCATACACTTTCCTCTAATCACTGAAAACATCAATGTCTAAGCAAAAAATAACTAACATTTTCCTTTGAAAGGGATAATAGTTAGGATACTCTTTCTGCTACATTTTTGCTCCATAAGGTATGCATTATTTAAACAACTCCCGAAGACTATTCTGGCAGCATTAATATTTTCAAATCACATGTGGATTCAATATACACATTTTAGTACAGTCACATTTGATTCTCTTCTCTTGGCCGCTTTTAGACTGTCATCTATTACCTATTCTGTCATATAAGTTATAGTCTAAGTTCTGCCAAGCCATCATGCCACAGGTGGGTGTGTAGGCTCACTTTATTAAGGAAACCCAGGACACTCAGCTTTTCTCACCTGTAATTCTGTGCCATCTGCCATCACAGAGACTCTGCTTGGGTGTCACTAAGGTGGAAAAGTCTCTGATACCATTATTGACTTTCACTATGACCTGCAAAAGACAAGGCACATTGTGGAATTTAATTTCATTTCTCCTCATTGTGATAAAATGAAATTTCTTACATTTACCACAGGGAAGGAGAACTTTTAACATCCAGACATGATTAGCTTTGCAATTTGAACACAAGGGGTCACTCTTCAGTAGGCTACAGAAAGTTTAAACTGTTCCTCAGAGAGAGAACAAAATAATGACACAGGAGAGAAGAGGGGGCAGAGGAACAGTAATATAACACAATAAATTCCTTTAATTTTAAAGATGAAATGTGTTATACAAGGCAGGCTAAGGTACTGATGAACAGCATGGACTCTAAGAGCCAGACTGCCTGGGTTCCCACCCCAGCGCTCCCACTTACGTCACTCTGTGCCATGTTTTCTCATTTGCAAAATAAGGGTGATAACTATAATACTTACTTCATGGAGCTGTTGGGGGGATTAAATGAGTTAATCCATATAAAGCAACTGGAATGGTATCTGACACACAGTAAAGCACCATACAAGGATTTGTTTTATTATTATATGGTTTAATAGAATATACGGGAACGCAAACAAAAATCAGTTATATTAAGTTAGGGACATCATTGAAAATATGCTTCATATTTATTTGAGTGCTCTCATGAATGTTCTTTAGTAATATTATTTAAGGATGAAAGTGGTGTTTATAACAGAAGTTTTTGTTTTTAGTAGTTGAAAATATATGCATATAGATTATAGAGCGATGTTTTAGTACTTGTTGGTTTTGATAGTTGAACATGTTTGCTGCTTCCATTTGTTGTAAAAAATTTCTCTTCCGATTCTTTTGTTAAAACCTTTTAATTACTGATTTTTGCCACAATTCCGTGGCTCTTTGCTCTAATCAAATCAATTCCCAACGTATGAATCTGAATCCAAATATTGCCTGCGTTTTAATTTTATGTTATACCTTCCCTGTTGTTTGTTCTTTCCCCCAGTTAGGAAAGATTGATGAAATAATTCTGTGAAATAAATCTGCTTCAGATCCAGAATCCAAGATCAGAGGAGACAGACTGTTAAGACAATTTTTAACACATTACCTGCCCATTTTTCATGTGAACATTTAGGTACTCCCCATTGACACTGTGGCCATGAACAAGGGTTCCAGAACTGCTTCTGGGACGGACTTCAAATGCAATCTCAAACTTTAATCCAATATTGAAAGACTCATCTATGGAGAGAAATACTATTAGTTCTCAAGAACAGCAACCTAAATTTTGTAACCATGGTTTGATTGCAGATTTTTGTACTTGTTTTTGAAAGTTTGATGCATTTTTCAATAGGTAAGCAGAAAGTGTTGTTTTCCATGTCCAACACACTGTGGAAAGCTCCGTGGGGGTCTGAGATAACTAGCACACCACTCCTGCTCTGGGGCCTGGGGAGGAAACAGCTTGCTGAAAACACAGCATGGCTATGTGAGCACAGGTGAGGAGAAATTGATTCCAACTAGCAGGACCATTTAGTATCTCAAAAGTGAGAAGGAGGAAAGAGCAAACTGGGAAGAGTGAGTCGTCTGAACACAAGTACAGAGGCTGGAACATTTGGAGAGCACTGTGAACGCCAGTGTGGCTGGACTGTCCCCTGTAAGGGTAGACGGAGGCAAGGTGAATGGGGAAGGCTGGTGGGAGCCACACTGGGAAGGGCTCTAGTGCTCCAGTATGGAAGGCAGACTTGACTTTGCAGTCATTGAGCAAGGGAGCTGACTTGATCAGATCTGTATTTAAAATAATTCTTAAAAAAGTAACTGGTGCCAGTGCTGCAGAGCATTTGGGAGGAAAAACAAAGTGAGAGCAGCAAAAGCAGTTAGGAGCTGTTATTGCAGTGATGCAAGAAAATGAATTCTTCTTAAGACTAGCTGTGTTCACTCCAAGAGACTCATTGCAAACCTGGGCATCTTAATAATGTTCACTTGACGTGTCTCCTCATAGATAACTTTTTAATTTTTCCTGCTATTAATTAATGTTTATTGAGAACATAAATTGTGCAGGTTGCTATGCTTTTCAGGCTGTCCAAGTCTTTGAGTTCTTATCACCGAAATTCAATGAAGGGTTGAGAAATGTGCCTGTAGGTGTTTTAGTAGGGATAAAGGATGAGAAAGGAAAGTAAAACCACGAGCTAGACAAAGAGAGGATATATTACCTCTGGTTATTCTATTGGATATGTGGGCGGTTTAAGAAGGAATACTTGGCTGCACTGTAATGTCTTTATTCAGAGGATGCTGAGGGCAGGGAACATGTGGTTTTATACCCTTCTTCTATCTTCTTTCCCAGCATCTGTCCTTGTACCTTCCTCACACCTAATGGTTGCTCTATAGAATGTTGGTGGAATGGATTGGTTGGTGATTGTGTGCAGTCTGTTTAGGATTTTATTTATTTATTTTTTGGAATTATTGATGCTTTTTTTTTTAAGTCTTTATTGAATTTGTTACAATATTGCTTCTGTTTTATGTTTTGGTTTTTTGGCCGCGAGACATGTGGGATCTTAGCTCCCCGATCAGGGATCGAACCCACACCCCCTGCATTGGAAGGCAAAGTCTTAACTGCTGGACTGCCAGGGAAGTCCCAGGATTGTATTTATTTATTTTTAGAACTATTATGTTCCATCACCTGGCATAGGGACTGTCATACCAGAGGCACACAATAAAAACTTTGTTGAATGAGTGAGAGAGTAAGAGTTGAGGAGAATAAAAATCCAGAAATAAAATGTTTTTGGGATAGTGTTGTCTGCTAGAGTTGCTGGCAAGGGGAAGAAGTGGACCTTTCCTTAGTAGGAACAATGGGTGATGCTTAGAGGGAGCAGAGAAAGACCTAGAGACTGAGGTGGCCAAGAGCCAACACAGGTTAGACCATGGTGCAGCATAGGAAATTCTAAAGGGGCCAAGATGGTCTACCTCCAGAGGTCTGGCAGCTGTGGAGAAGCACTGGCTGGGGAAAGCAAACAGGGATGGGCACGGTCCATGTGTCTAGTTTGGAGGGTAGGAGAGGAGAAAGGTGGTTCTTATGGAAAGAGGCCATTTTCTAGGGCTGAGTTAGATTTTCTGGTTTTTATCTTTGGGCCCAATATCCCTGTTAGCCACCTCTAGGAATGAAGTATTTCATGATTCACGTTTTAACATAAGTCATTGTTACCTAGAACCACGTATCCTCCTTCTGTTGAAAAGTATGTTCCTGTTTCCATTGGGCCTTCAAAACAAGGAGTCACGCTAAATGTCTGAGAAGCAGAGGTGATGGAGGCCCCATTGAGCTGGAGGTTGCTGAGGCAGCCACTGAAGCTGTAGACTGAGTTTATCTGAGAGAAGAAGACATTTCTTAAAATCCATTTTCTCAACACTCACAGATGTACCCAAGGGAAACAAAATGAAGGGATTTGAGTCCAGAGAGAAACCAAGTAATTTCTTGCCTTATTTATCTTAGCTATCTGAATGATCAGTAGTTTTCCAGGTAGTTGCTTTATAACTAGCTCTTTGAAGCTGGAATTTTGTATTTGATAATGACAGCCTACCATAATTAAGGTAACAAAAATTTTTACGTTTTTCAAGACAAGGTAAATTGTAGCTGTGGTTTTCAAATTGAACATTAGAAATATCCTCGTTTGTTTCTCTTCAAGAAGAACAGCTGTGCCCTAGATCACCTAATGCTGATGAGGGCTAGCAAAGTTCTTAACTGTTAAATCTACCATGGCTAAATAAACAGCAGAAAGCTTGCTTCACTGTCTTCATTGTTGTGGTTGAGCATTTATCATACTACAGAACATGGAACACGGGCCACTTGAGATAACTGATTTCACACTGCTTTGGAAATCTTTCTTTTAAAGAAGTTATCATGGAATTGGGGGTACATACCTAAAATCTAATTAAACATGAACATTTTCCCCCTTTTTTGCTTTATCCACATATATTAACAGATCTTAGAAGTATATTAATTCTTTGTGTTAAAGTCAAATCTATATTTATGTTAAAAAAACTTAGTCCTTTGATGCATTCCTTTATTGCTAGATAATTTTTAAAGGTCCAATATTTTAAACTTTTAAATTACAAAAATAATGTTGCTGTTGTTTTCTACTATATACTCACGTCTCCCCAGGGGTAACCACATTTCCTTGCACATTTACAAATTGTGTGTATGTGTGTGTGTGTAGAAACGAAAATGAGATCATAGTTTACATAAGGGCCTGAAAGGTTTTTTTCATCCAATAATATATTGATATAATGGAATGACTTGCTTTCTTTTTTTGGTTTTTTTTTTTTTTTGGCTGTGCCACATGGCTTGCAGGATCTTAGCTCCCCAACCAGGGATTGAACCCAGGCTATGGCAGTGAAAGCACTGAGTCCTAACCACTGGACCGCCAGGGAATTCTTTCTTGGGTATTTTTTTAAGATTAAAAGTATGGTTACTTGCTGAACAAATAAGCATCTCCTTGAGACATAACTTTTCATGATAGTTTGTATCTCTGAAACATTTTTCATCTCACCTCTACCCTAGAATCAAAAGATCACTCTGGGCTTTGTAATGTCACAGGGTGGACAGACAACCTCAGGACAATACCCACTTATGTACCCCATCTCCAGTCAAACTACAGTTTTACTTTTGCCAGTTTCCTAATCGTAAAATGAGGGCCAGAGTAAATGATCTTCCAGCTCTAAAGGTCGATGGCTCTACCTGGTCATGCCTGGCTTACCTGGACATTTTTCACAGCCTTTCCAGGAGCCACACCTCCCAGATAAATAGGACCCTTGATTTTCCAGGTAGCTCCAGTAGGGGGAAGACTTTCTTCTAAGACTCGAAGACCATCAATTATCAGTCGGCCGCTGCTCTTTTCCCGAATAAATATCACCTGGATGGAGAGAACGACAATAGAGAAGGCTGTGTTGCCTCTCCTCCCAACTTTGCAACTGCAATGCCACAGAAGTTCTTTAAAAAAGTGGTCCTTTCTCTGAAGGTTAGGAGTCTCTTCCTTTAACGCTTGATTTAAAATTACAGGCTTAATTTCCGAATACAGCTTATGTTTAGCAGAGTTCTCTGAGGCTCTGCCCAGCTGGCCAGTCCACGTGCTCTCTCTTGTAAATTTAATTATAATTAATTGTAATGCAGCTGACATTGCTTACTCTTTCCAGTATATACACACTGAATTGCTTTGATATTTAGGTTATTCTACCTGTTGTATCCTGTCGTCCTAACAGATTTACTCTTCACTTTGTACCTCCCATAGCTTAGTCTACGAGACACTCAGCAATCATTGAAAATTTAGAACATTATAGGCAGTGGAAAAAAAACCCAGTCGAGTGAAATATCCTTAAAAACAAACTTCGGTTTATGTTGGCCATTGATCTTTTGTTTAAAATAACTGCACTAAAGAAAATTGATCTGTCAAAAATATTATACTCAGACTGTATTTCTTTTAAAATAATATGCGTCAAGATTTTTATAATGAGTTAATGAAGGCTTTGAAATTGAACATATAGCAACAGAATTTTTACATGGATGTTTCTAGAAAAACCCCTGGTGGGTATTAGTGTCAGTCCATTTGACAGTGGTGGACATTGGCTGATAATAATATTCTCTGCCTTCAACTTACATCATGCCACAAACCATCATTGTATTTCTCTTGGCTTCTAATCTTCAGTTTCTTGTGGCCAACATTAAACATGAAAACCAAGCGGCCGTGGGCTAAGAAAAGAGCCATGAAGTCATTCTCTTCTTGATCCGAGACATAGAAAATCATCCCATGGGAGGAACGTGTTTTCAGACGAATGGAAAACTGGGATCTGGTAAATGAGAAGAAAAAGCTTACCACCTGTCAGAGGAGACTGAGGGTGATCTCTAACTTTCCAAGGCAACAGAGTGTAAGGAAGAATAAAGCCATTCGATCTAATCCCAAGCAACATTCTTCTAATTATTAGTATTATTAGAAGATTAGAATAGAATACTATTAGATTAAAGATTAAATTAGAATACTAACATTCTTAGTATTATTAGTGAGTATCGGGTAAGTACCGCTAGTTCAAAAATGTAAATCCTTCTCCATTTCCTCACACAACAGGGATACATCCCACATTTAAGAAAGTGTTGTTTCAGTAAAGGATAATCTCATGTCTTCCTTTTAAAGTATGGTTGCAATTAGTTTAGTAAAAATCTTTATGTTAAAGAAGCTTCATGTGGACAAAATAGTAGTAATTAATATGCATATATAATTTTGCATAGAAACAATATGATTTGTGTACTGTCTAAAATACAGATTCAATTTTCTCCCTGTAAAAATAAATTAATGGATATCACATGCTAAAAACAGCTACCAGAATGTGTAGAAATTAAATAAAATTTTCTAGAAATTTAGCTCTAGGCCATAGGTAAGATACATTTATGAGGCTAATTTCCAGTCTGATTAACTCTAAATTTTTCCTGAAGAATACAAAATACTGATTCTGCCCATTAGGAAAACAGGAAATTAGAAGGCATTAGGAGTTTCTTATTGAATGCACTGCTTGTATGAATGTTTGAAAGAGCTATATAAGACCTATATAAGAATATTTGGGTGCTAACAGTTTACAAAGAAATCTTCAATAATACTAAATAACCTGGAGATTTGTGAAATACCAGGAAGAGTGATGAACTTTAGAGATAGCTTGAGGGCCAACAGAGATACAAGCGCATTTGTATTTTCAGTGTCTTTCCTTATTAACCTTCTAGCAGTTCAGATGCATTCCCATTTACAATCTGAAAGCAATTTGTATGGGGGAGGGAAGGTGATAGCAAGGTTAAATGATGAGTCATTTAAAATTTACCCCATCTTCCTTTCTTTGATTGTCTTTTCTTTTTGATAAAGTTCAGCAAACTCCTAGGAGAATGCTGTTTTATGCACCTTACTTTTGGGAAGAAAGTCACAGAGAATGTTATTTGTTGGACAGTATGAATCATGTACTGTTTAGTATTTGTTTTGATGATAAACGAATACGATTAATTTGGCACAGAAAAATTATAGGAAAAGGATGACATATGGCAAATAAGGATGCAGCCCAGCCATGGCATCAAGTTTCTGAAAGGATAGTATGTTACTTTACTTTTCACCAAAATCTCCTTTTAAGTGTTCAAACTCTTGGCGGCTGTTGGCTGTCCCTCCGTACTGATAGGCATGCTCTATTGCTCTAGGGCTGTTGGAAAGGTGGCAGTGAGAGTCTCTTGGAACATTCCTCTCTAGGAATTTCAGGCCAACAGGATCCCATGAAGGAGCATCTTTGCTTTTCTCTCCCTATAAGAATAGGCAATGAATCATTTAAGGGACAAAACTGACATACTAGTAGCAAAAATTCATTTTTGATTTTCTTATCATTAATAATGATGATAAATAATTCAAGGGTATATTATCTGTGCATTTTCCACTCATAAAATATTAGACCTCTCTCTTCCTTCCTCTACCACCATAAGCAAATGCCAGCAGTAGCTGCAGCAGTAACAACAACAAACAACAACAACAGAGTATGTTAACAAATCCAAAATTCTAGTCTGTGATAGTGAAGCTATAGAGACAAGTGCTCTGTGATTTAAATTAAATGCACATCTTAATCAATGATGAAAAATGAAAAAGCTGGCAATAAAATAACCCTGAGACAAATCAATAAAATCCTCATATCATATGCAACAATATCACTCGAATACACATATTATTATTTACACATCCTGTATAAAAAGTTAACAACTTAGTAACATCTTCAAAATATTTAAGAATATTTTTGGTGATACGTAGCAAACCTATGTGACAGGATATAAAACAATTTTTAAAAACTATCTTGTGCTCTTAAAATTGCACTACTGATTTTAAAATTTAGAATTGTGAAACTATAGACTACTATTTAATGGTCATTTAGTCAATTTCTGAAGCAAAAGTACATGCAAGTAAATCTGAGCATTCATCTACTTATTTATTCAAGCAAATGTTTATTGAGTACCTAATAGGTAGGAGTGAAGGGGAAAGAAATCAACGTTTCTGCGTGCCTTCCATGGGCAGTGTGTGGTAGGGAATAGAAAGGTGAGTGAGACATGCTTCCTGTTTTTTAAGGACTGAAAATTGATTTGGAAGAATAGGCTTTTAAACAACAAATTGGAAGACAGGTTGTTGCTGGACAGAAAGGACCTTAGATGACTTGGTAAAGAATGGAGTCTTGTGTTTTAGGTGATGAGGAGACACTCAGGTTTTAAAAGCAGGGAGTGGCCTGATCTGACCCACTTGGGAAGAAATCCTGCAACAAAGCAAGGGTGGAGAGAGAGGAAATGTTTGGCACTAGGGAGAACTGGAGAACACAGTAAGAGTCAGGATGAGACACAGGATTAAAGGAGAAAAGACAATTCTGGTTCAAGTTGTTGAATGAATGCACACATTTAGTTTTCCTCCTCCCTAATTCCCACTGAAATGTCAGAAGAACTATACACATAAAAATAAATCCACAATAGTCCTGGAAGTCTATGAGGCTTTCTACTAGTCGAACAAAGCAGTGTGGAATTTCCAGAAGATAATAATACAGATTGGAACAGACTGACAATAAAATTCCTAATCTCATATGGGCAAAATATAAGACCTCCAAAAAAAATCAGTGTTCCAGGCAAATCCCAGAATTACCCTCAAAATACAGGTATGGTGGGCAGAGGGCAGATGAATGAATTAAAGGGCAGACCAGCTGTGCCAGTGCCCTGCTCTCAGGGCAGAGGCTCTTAAAGTTGGGTCCTGATACTGGAAACTCTCTCAGTGGTGGTTAGATTGGAGAAAGTGAAGTGGTGCTCAGAGACTCACCTGTCCTAAAGAAAAGCCCACCTGGTTCTACCATCCCTTCTTCCATTCCTCACATAGTTGTCAGGACTCAGAACCTGATTCACTGCTACAGAAGCAAGCCTCCTCTCTTGGATGGAGGAAGTACATCCAGTCACCAATGTGTTTTTGGTTGGCCCAGGCTCTCACCTATAAATAACGGCCATAGCTTCAAGCTACGGGTGGACAGAACGGGCTGGAGTGGGGCTTCAGGGAGACTCTTTCCCTCTAATGTATCTTGGGAAATTTCCCCTGACTCCACACTGTATTCCAACCCCAGTGGAGTAACAAGCCTTATAATGGGAGATTGATCACCTTTGTCTCATTGAGGAACAAAGCTGGAAATGGTGTGCACGTGGCATGGAGGGTGCGGGTGAGAGATTGGTGGGGGTCGGGGACTTTCCCCAACTCTGGCCATTCTTCATTCTCTCCATTCCAGTGGAGAGGATCTCACTTTTTCTCAACCAGTGTATCCACTTAGCTGTGAGAGGAGAGTGACAGTAACTTAGACGACAGGGGCTCAGCAAAGCAGGGCTTGTTGGATCACGAGTCTCAATTGACCAGCCTTGCCTTTCTCTGCTTCACCGTGGGAATACATGGACTAGGACCTGTCTCTTGTCTGCTGCAAAAACTAATAAAATTTATATATGGCAACCAAATACCCTAAATCCTCTGTGGATATATGCTCTGAATAACAATAAAAAAAGAAAAGTTATAATTTAATCAATTGCTTTGCTACCATATAACACAGAGACTCAGTTTACTATCCCAAAATGGGTACGTGTGTGTGGATTCCCACTAAACCCCGCTAGACTTGACTTTACCAGTGTAATTTCTTTCTCTGAAGGTCTATTAGTTGCAATCCAACTGGTGGTACCAATTTCAATTTAGCAAGATTCTTTTGTTTCAGATTATAGCCAAACTGGTTGAGCTACTTAAGACAAAGAGGGAAATGTGTTATAAGGATATAGGAGTATCTTCCGCAATCCAAGAAAAGAAAGTGTAGTGGGGGTCCTACCACAGGCAAGAATCAGGAATTGGAAAGCTAGGAAGAATTAAGGCACTCCTTATCTGGATGTTTCTGGTATCTCAGCGTTGTTTTTGTCAGTGTTTGCTTTCATTCTCCTTTTCTCTGCAGGACAGCTTTCTGCCTTTTTCTATAAAGAGTATATTATTTGTGCATTTTCCATTTATGAACTATTAGGCCTCTCATAATAACCATAATAAATAAAGTCTATAATAAAGTAAAATGTGATAGGTGCTATGGAAAAAAGAACAGCTAGGAAAAGATAAAGGATCAGTAGTAGTGGTAGAAGGCAGGAGGTGGGCTGGGGTATAAAATAAGGGCTAAGATACATCAACATTGAAAAAACAAACAACCCAATTAAAAAATAGGAAGAAGACCTGAATAAACACCTTTCCAAAGAGGAGATGCCAAAAGCCAACAGGCACATGAAAAGATGCTTAACATCACTAATCATCAGGGAAATGCAAATCAAAACCACAGTGAGATACCACCTCACACCTGTCAGAATCCCTATCATCAAAAAGAACACAAATTGGTGAGGACGTGGAGAAAAAGGAACCCTCTTACACTGTTGGTGGGGATGTAAATTGGTGCAGCTACTGTGGAAAATAGTATGGAGGTATCTCAAAAAACTAAAAATAGAACTACCATATGACCCAGCAATTCCACTACTGGACATATATCTGAAAAAACAAAAACTCTGATTTGACAAGATACACGCACCCCAATGTTCACAGCAGCATTGTTTACAATTGCCAAGATATGGAAGCAACCTAAATGGCCATCAACAGATGAACAGATAAAAAGATGTGGGGTATATATATATATATATATATATATATATATATATATATACACACAATGGAATACTAATCAGCCATAAAAAAGAACAAAATTTTGCCATTTGCAGCAACATGGATGGACTTGGAGGCATTATGCGAAGTGAAATAAGTCAGAGAAAGACAAATACTGTATGATGTCACATATGTGGAATCTAAAAAATACAACAAACTAGTGAATATAACAAAAAAAGAAGCAGACTCAGAGAGAACAAACTAGTGGTTACCAGTAGGGGGAGGAAAAGGCAGAGGGACAATATAGGGGTAGGGAAATAAGAGGTACAAACTATTAGGTATAAAATAGGCTACATGGATATATTATACAACATGGGGAATACAGCCAATATTTTATAACAACTATACATGGAGTATAACCTTTAAAAATTGTGAGTCACTATATTTATACCTGTAACATATTATACAGCAACTATACTTCAATTTAAAAAAAACAAATAAAATAAAATAGGGGTTAAGGCAGGGCTCACTGAGCAGATGACAGTTGGGCAGTCCTAGAAGGCGAAGGAGTTGTCCATGCAGATATTTGGGGGAAGAGTGGTCCAGGCAAGAGGAAAGCTCAAGTGAGGATCTTAGGCAGGAGTGAACATGGCCTGTTTTTAGAAATAGCCAGGAGATCAATGGGAGGAGAAGAGTGAGTGAGGGAAAGAGGCCTGGAAAATATGGGGCCTCTTATGACATTGTAGGAACTTGAGCATTTACTCTGAGTGAAGTGGGGGGCCACTTTGAGCAGAGGAGTAACATGATAGCGCATGTTTAAAAGGATCTGGTTGTTGTGCTGAGAATATACTATTGGGCAACAAGGTAAAAGCAGGGAGTCTTCTTGGGAGGCTATTACAGTAATTCATATGGGAGATGATGATGGCTTGGACCAGGATGGGAGCACTGGTACTTGAGTGCATTGTTAACATCTGACCAGGAAAGAGTAGGGAGGGTTAGATTGAAAGAATGAGAAGGAATTAGACTTTCACTTGTAATGAAGGCAAATAGTGTACATGCTAGGAGTAAATGAACGAGAAAGAATAGTCATCAGTGAACGCAATTTAGGGCTCAAGAATTTGATGAAACAGCTGCCCTAGTTGATGCCACAGGTCAACTGTGTGAGTGGTTAAAATGAAGGTCAAGAAAGGAGGGGAAAACAGGGTAAGATCAGAGACTAATAATTTCCATGACTGTGACAGAAACCAGAGATAGTTATGTGAAAGCAAATGATACTAGAGAATTAGCACAATAAATAATATATATTATAAAGTACAGAGTAATTTTAACTACTGTAATGAAAAGTAGTTGGAAGTATGAGTAAAAGCTTATTCAAACTGTTTTTCTGGGAACAAGAAATGATACAACAAATCTGGTAAACTGCAATATCAGATACTACAGGAATCGTATCTTTCATATGTACACAGTTGCAAACAAGAGTAAATTCTATAAAGCATCAGTGTCTAGAATTGTGTGTGTGGAATACAAGGGCAATCAAGAAGTTGGCACGGCATTATCTTTTACCTTTTTATTCCGACTTGTTTCAGGCTTTGAGGAATTTTTTCCTTTTTTGTGAAGGAGAAACAATGGCGAAGACTCAATGGGACACTCATAAAGAGAAGTATGGACCTTTTCAGAATACCGCTGGAAATCTTCGACCTCCACATCTCTATCCAACCTGTGTTTGTAATAGAGGAAAGAAAAACCTTAAAAATGTTGTTTAGAATTACATGATGAAACTATGGCAGTCAAAGAACCTTAGCAATTAAAATGTGTGTGTGTGCACACGTACATGATGGGCCTTTATCCACCAACCACTACCTTAATGAGAACCCTTGAAATCATCATTTAACCAATTAACCAATAACTTTGTACCTGGCACCAGCACATTCTGACAGATGAACATGTTTTCCCTCACCATGCTCTGGATGATGGGGACCTCATCTGTGTTACTTAATCTGTATTAAATTCCTTCCTTGCATGTTTTTGTACTCAGGGGGCCCTCACTGTCTTTGTTAAGTACAAAACAAAAATGGAGCATACAGAATGGGAGAAGATATTTGCAAATAATATATCTGATAAAGGGTTAATATACAAAATACACAAAGAACTCATACAATTCAACGTAAAAAAAACAAACAACTTGATTAAAAAAGGGGGCAGAGGACCTAAGTAGACATTTCTCCAAAGAAGACATACAGATGGCCAACAGACATGTGAAAAGATGCTCAACAACACTAATCATCGGGGAAATGCAAATCAAAACTATAAAGAGATACCACCTCACACCGTCAGAATGCCTGTCATAAAAAAGACAAGATATAACAAGTGTTAGTGAGGATGTGCTAACCCTCAATATAAACTGGTGCAGCCACTATGCAAAGCAGTATGGAGGTTCCCCAAAACATTAAAAATAGAACTGCCATATGATCCAGCAATTCCATTGCTGGATATTTACAGAAGAAAACAAAAACACTAATTTGAAAAGATATATGTACCCCTATGTTCATTGCAGCATTATTTACAATAGCCACAATATGGAAGCAACCTAAGTGTCTACTGATAGATGAATGGATAAAGATGCGGTATATATATATGTATATGGAATATTATTCAGCCACAAAAAATGAAATCTTGCCATGTGTCACATGGATGGATCTAGAGGGTATTATGTTAAGTGAAATAAGTCAGATGGAGAAAGACAGATACTACATGACTTCACTTATATGTGGAATCTAAAAAACAAAACAGACAACAAAACAGAAACAGAGCCATAGATACAGACAGCAAATGGGTGGCTGCCAAAGGGGAGGTGGGGGTGCAAAATCGGTGAAGAGGGTTAAGAGGTACAAGCCCCTCTTACAACATAAATAAGCCCCTGGCGTGTAACAAACAGCAAAAGGGATACAGTTGATAATACTGTAATAATGGTATGGGGACAGATGGTTAGCAGACTTATCTTGGTGAGCATTTCATAACATATGCAAATGTCAAATCACTATGTAGTACACCTGAAATTAACATAATACTGTACATCAACTAAATTTCAATAAAAGAAAAATGATGAAAAAAATGAAGTCATGCATTAAGTTAAAAAAGACTTTCTGAGACCTTTAAGGATGATTTGGGTATGTTGCTCTGTACTATACCATTGATAATAAGTACAGAAATAATCGCATTTAATATTTATAGTTTGCTGTACGCCAGGTGCTTTATGCACATTATCTCATTTAATCCTCATAACAAGTCTACCAGGCAGGCCCTGTTACTATTTGCAATTTGCAGGTGAAGAAATGAAGGCTTACTTGGCCAATGTCATACAGAAATTAAAAGGCAAAACACCTACACACAAACCCAAGTGTGTCAGTTTCTCAAGCACATGCAAGCTTTTAATTACTACCCTCTAATGCCTCTGATATTTCATAGCTCTAAGTTTTAACACCATAAATATTTTCATTATCGACTTGATCTTCTTTATCAATCATGCAGATTTATGAATAATAAAAATATTATACCTGGTAAAGTAGGCATTGCTTATACAGCCAGTGAAATTAGCATACTGGGGACTGATGGGTGAGCCACCGAAGTAGAACTTCTTTTCATCTGCTTGTGTCTGTTCCACTTTTCCTTTGGTAGGGTTCTTACTCCCAAGTCTGCTTTTATCTACTATCAATTCATACCTGTAAGGAAAAAGCTTCTTTAAGCACTACACAGCTAACATTTTACCTCGAGTTCCATTCTAGGTTGCAGGTTTTCTCATGGAATTGAAATGGAACATCTGGTTAATGACAAGATAACAAGTTGCCAAACTCTTCGTGAGACTCAGGGTAAAACGGCTGACTATGTCTATATGCAGAAAAGACTCTCCAAACTATGACTAGAATTTAAACCCATAGAAGCAAGTTCAGATGACTAGTCATCGGCAACTTTTTATTTTTTTTTTTGGTGTGGAAAAATCAGAACATAAATCATGGTGATCATTTAATCACACTTGTGGGAAACTATTTTCATTGTAAAGCACACTGATAGTGATTGGAAATGGTGTCTTGAAAAGACCTATTAATGTTTTTTATAATGGGAGGGCTCCATAGAAGTGGACATAGAATAGCAGCAGTCTACAACGGAAATTTCTTTCTTTTTCCAGAAAGACTTTCTTTTTATGAAAAAGAAACTCAGTATTACATATGTTAAAGATAAAGTTATTAGACTTTTTAAAATGTGGCCGTAAATGCAACATTCTCAATTGTTTAATTAAAACCTAATGAAACCAATTATTTGCTGAGCTCCTTCTAAGATGTGCAAAACACTGCACTCCATTTAGTAAGTGCTATGTGCAGGTACTTCTCTCAAGATTATAGCTTACGGTTTCACTGGGAAAAAAACTTTACATACCTGTTAGTTAATTTTATAGTGATTTATTTGGCATGTCTTAAAAATTAATATCAATTTTTTTTTTTTTTTTTTTGTGGTACGCGGGCCTCTCACTGCTGCGGCCTCTCCCGCTGCGGAGCACAGGCCCCGGACGCGCAGGCCCAGCGGCCATGGCCCACGGGCCCAGTCGCTCCGCAGCACGTGGGATCCTCCCGGACCGGGGCACGAACCCGTGTCCCCTGCACCGGCAGGCGGACTCTCAACCACTGCGCCACCAGGGAAGCCCGATATCAATTTTTAAAAAGAAGGTAAGTTGTTCCTTCTATCATTTTTTTAAACACTATAAAAGTAATAATATAGCCTATTATTCACAGTGGTCACTGGAAAGAATCATGCCCTACAGATAAAGCCATCTGGTAGAAAGAAAATAAAGTGAGGAGCTGTACCTTGCAGGGGAGACAGAGGTAATGATGAAGTGGGACAGCCCGTCATTATACTGCTTATCTGCCGACTGCACCTTGATTCCCTTTACATCCATGATCACAGTGCCATTATCCAATGAAATGGAGAACACGTCTGACTGAAATGCAAGCACAGGTTTTTTAACTAGGGAGGCCAGGCATCCAAAAGATGGACACATCTTCAACACTTACTTAATGGGATTGCTTAAAGGAACACCCATCGTGTGGGAAATTTGCTTGAAAAATAATTTCTATGAACAACAACAACAAAATACTCTATTGCTTGTATTGGTGTTACCTATAAAATCAGATACATTTCAATGGAAAGAGGAATTTCCTGTATTTTGAACTGAAAATTTCAGGTGATTTTGTCATGCTAAGTAGTTGTCATCCCAGCATCAGTTACTTTCTTAACTCAGGCATTTCTATTCTGTCATCAGTCTCACTTTTGAAAAGGCAATATTTGAATTTCCTTGGGGATGTAGCTAGATGACCAGGCATGGGTTAATTTGCTAATGTGGCTTTTAAAAATGTTTCACTTTTCATCTACAGAGGCAGAAAAATTTTAAAATAGCAGAAGTTAACATCTTTTTCTGAATTTGCTTATTGCTTGTCTTAAAATATTGGCAAAATGATAATCTTCCTTCTCTTCCCTACGTGGGCATCAACCTCTACAGTTAGCCCTCAACATAACTACTTTTTGTGGACAAAAGGTATTATTTAACTAACCATGGTAATCTGAGGCAGGTTTGGTGGCAGAGGTCCTACAAAGTGTTTTGGGTAAATTCTCACAGATGCTACTGATTTAAATTGGATATAAATGTGACAGATACAAGGTAATAAGAATGAAAAGTAAAAGCTGCTTTTATAAATCATATTATGACTTGGTCCATCAGTGTATATATTGGTGACGACCTTTTCAGAGATAAATCAGTTAGAACTTAAGGTCACCAAACTTTTACAAACCTTATTGTATTCTCAACACAGCATATCTTTATAAGCTGAGCTACAGTGTTCTATACCAAATTCAAGAACTATTTCACAAACTGAATCACACATGAGTTTGTATATATACACAGAGATTCTTAACATTTTTTGTGCTATGCACTCTTTTGGCAGTTTGGTGATACATATGGACCCCTTCATAAAATATTTTAAAATCACTGAACAAAATATGTAGGAATACAAAGGAAACCAATTACATTGAAATACAGTTTCAAAATATTGAACCAATAAATATGTGATATAGTTATATACGTACTTCTACATTAAGGCACTAAATAATAAAATCTATTAGCAGATCTAATAACTACTGCAATTTAGAAGTAGCAATGAGCAAAAATATTTTGAGATACCTGTGACTACTATAATGTGCAATGAAAAATACCTGTGATTTCTATTAATGACAAAGTGACAGGTACTGCTAATATTACTGTGGTTTGTTGCCAACATTCACAATTGAAGAAAATGCTAAATTGTAGTTAGAGAAAATAAAGTTGTAATTTTTTCTCACCTAGTTCACAGACCCACTGAATTCTTTCCATGAACCCCTGAGAGGTGGGTCTATGAAGCCCAGGTTAAAAACTCCTCATATACAACATATATAATATTTTACAAAGTGTCGGAAATGAGACATTTGTGTGTGTACACGAGTCAAAATTAATCTGAATTGAAAATCACTTTTAAGGTGCTTAAAAGTATTTTTAACAGACAAAACGATTGCCACAAAGAAGATTCCACAGGGAAAAACAAATACTTACCCCTGAAGCATAATAGAACAGTAACCCGTTTGGCTGTAATGTTCGGAAATTAAAACCTCCCTCAAAGCCATCGAAAAAAGATATTTTCTGAATTGAAGCAATGAAACTCTGTCCATTGAAATATGCTCTGCGAGATATCTGTGTGCCAAAGAAGGTAGGAATACAGTGTTTGGATAATTATCAAAAAGCTTAAAATGCCCATTTCTTACATACCAAAGGCCTTATCTGCTAGTTCCTATGTTAATAGTTATGTTTTAATTTCTGGTTTATACTGGAATTCAGGCATGCTAGCCTTCCTTCTGTATGCCTCTAAAAGATGGGGTTTCAGCTTCCCTACTTCCTCCACCATGAGTGAGTGAAGATGCTCACGCAGCCTCTCTGGGCTTTGGTAGCCCCAACCATTGAAAAGTGAAGCAACTGGACAAGTCACAGAGGATCCCCACAAGCCTTTTTAGCTTAATGATTCTTCTTTCCACTGGTGGCAGAAAAGAGCCCAAGGTGTACACAGGATTACAGAGAAAAGAGCTTTTTCAGCTTTTAAGAGCAGTAAGTTTCTTGTCTATTTATTAAAAACCTTTTGATCGTGTACTTACAAGAGAGTCTTCTGGGCATCCATAACCAACTCCCAGGGTTTCTGTCTGTTCTAATAAATTGAAATCTTTCTTTTGGAACTGGAAACCTTTCATACATCCTCTGAAATTGATATCCAGGGGAAGGTGTACTCTTAGGGTCCTGGAAAAGAAAATTAGTCTTTACTGATATAGCCATGATGATGATGGTAGTGGTGGTGATGATGATGTTACCCTACATATGTAGGATATAAAATTTTGATTTTATTTATAGTTATTTTTAATAGCTGTATAATTATTCATATTCTCATGCCTTCTTTCATAAGCACACAGTAATGTCTAATCTTTGCATACAGAACAGCTTTATTCTGCACGAAGCCAATTTGTTTACTTCTTTATAATTTTCAAGATCCTTTAACTTACATTAGCTCATTTTATCTGTATAACAATTCAGTGATATAGATGGTGATGTTATTATTTCCCTTTTACAGATGATTAATAGGTTGAACCATAATGAACTGACATATGTATGGGTCAAAAATTGGCAGTTTCACATGGTTTACCTATAAAGTGAAACTGAGAAATAGTAAGTAATTTTTTTTAATGTCACAAGTGGTAAGTTAGGATTTGAACCCGGGTCTTCAGTCTTCCACTAATCCACTTGGGTCATGAACTCATTTACTTGTCCTTAATGTATCTGCAACACACTAATCAACTAAGGCTAGAGAAGTTTTTAGTGAACGCTGGGCCTCTGGAGCAATAGGAAAGTGAGAAATCCTTTATCTTTAAGATTAAGGATGGCATTTTGCTCAAAACTGTAATCCTAGCACCCATCATTATGGCTAAGATAGGAAGTGCCCAAGAACATATTATTGGATATTGTATGAATATGAAGTTAATTTTGAGCAAGTTACAATGACTTCCATGTATTTTAGGTGAACACTGGCCAAATTAAGGGGTAACAGTCCCACTTTACTCTGCTCTGACAAGATCATACCTGCATGATCATGCTAATTGACAGACTGAGGTGCACATACAGCAACCATAATGGTTAAATATCCCATGTGGCATGGCTGAAGGAATTGAAGAGGATATTTAGTTTGGAAAGGAAGCTTACGGTTGGGGCCTCATCCCAGAACAATTAGAATTTCTGGAGAATGGTCATGGGTAACGATGTTTATAAAAGTTCTCTAGTTTATTCTAATGTGAAGCAGGGTTGAGAGTGACTGGACTGGAATATCCTAAAGTTGTCTCTCAGTTTTAAGAGTCTCTGATGCTATGAACTGATGGTAATGAGACAGCTGAAATTTTGAATATATTAATGTTTCATTATACTTAATTCACAACCCCCACAGGCTTAAAATTTTTGTTTACCCTAAGATGCTATTTGAGAGTTCAAATAAGTCTAAATTAATACTAAAACAAAAGTAAATGAACACAATGCTTCTTTGTTTTCACATAATACACATGCTCCACCTTTCCTCTTGCGGATAAGAAATACTGCATTAGACTATGTTCTAAGAGTAATAAATAATTAAAGAAATCTGTAGATCACATCTACTAGATGACAATTTAAGGGGGTCATGAGGACTAGCTGCACAGGGCCCACGGGTGAATGGCTGTGTGTGTGCTTCTGTAAACGTGTACAAAAATAGTAGGTGGGAATGCTCAAACATTTACTACACCTCTCCTGGATGTTGAATCCTCAGCCCAGTGCTTCGTTAGGAACAAGCAGCTTAACAACAGCAAAAAAGCTTACCTTGATTCTAAGATTTCTGGGGGAGCTCCTCCAATGTATATGTCTGTAAAAGGTATTTTCATCTTTTCATTGTCCATGCTCTTGACATGTCGTCTATCAACTACCAAAATCATTTTCTTATCATTGTGGTAAATGATTGAGATCTGGGAGAAATAGTGCATAGTAAGTTGATCACTCCTTAACAATCACCTTTTTTTTTTTTTTTTTTGCGGGCCTCTCACTGCTGTGTCCTCTCCCGTTGCAGAGCACAGGCTCCGGACGCGCAGGCTCAGCGGCCATGGCTCACGGGCCCAGCCGCTCCGCGGCATGTGGGATCTTCCCGGACCGGGGCACGAACCTGCGTCCCCTGCATCGGCAGGCGGACTCTCAACCACTACGCCACCAGGGAAGCCAACAATCACCTTTTTGAAGACTGCTATATATTTTAATTATTCTGGTTGTAAGAGCTGGGCCTCCATGTTCTTATGCTTGTTTGTTCACAAAGCGGGGAATAAGATCTTCCTTTCTTACTCACAGACATGAAAACTCTTTCTCAGATAACCAGAAGTTCATATTTGCTGGAGAAGGGTTTCCATATGGAGATAAGGCTAGCCCAAGAAAAATTTTGCTATGAGACCAACTGTTTTATTTTGCCCCTCTGAGGGGATTCAGGAAAAAAATTATAAACAGTTACCTTCTGGGCCCTGGACTGAATGCTGCCAGGTGTCATTTTTTTGTGGTGTAGTGAGATGCTTTAATGAATGTGGGAAAATGCCAGTCAGAGAAATAGTTAAAATATTCTTTGTAAACCATCCTCATGAAGGCTATGGACTTTGAACTGAAAAGAGAAATATAGCCTCTAGTCTCTGCATTTCAGTTCAACTTAAAAGATATTATGCCTTTTATATATTTTATTAAAGTGTAGATTTAAAGTAGTTGTTAGTGAAAATAGAAGAAATATATTATCAGTATACTTCACATCTGTTCAGGACTGAAGAGCACTCTTGTGGGTTTTCTTTATAAGAAAATCTGTGTTAGTATTTTCTAAGTTTTGGATAAATGGTTTAAAAGGAAATGATTTACTTATATCTACTCTTTTTACATTTAATGGGACTCAAGGAAAAAGCAAAAAAATGGCTGTGTATCTACACTCTCATTTTCAACAAATGTATAGAAGTGCCATCATAATCAAGAGATAGAGTATTAATGGGAGTCTTTTGATCAATGAAGCAATTAAAATGAATCTTCACTGACTCTTTTATTAGAAACTCCAATATGGGACTTCCCTTGTAGCACAGTGGTTAAGAATCCGCCTGCCAATGCAGGGGACATGGGTTCGATCCCTGGTCTGGGAAGATTCCACATGCCGCAGAGCTACTAAGCCCGTGCCACAACTACTGAGCCTGTGTGCCACAACTACTGAAGCCCGCGCGCATACAGCCTGTGCTCTGCAACAAGAGAAGCCACCGCAATGAGAAGCCTGCACACCTCAATGAAGAGCAGCCCCCGCTCATGGCAACTAGAGAAAGCCTGTGCACAGCAAAGAAGAACCAACGCAGCCAAAAACAGATAAATAAATTTATTAAAACAAACAAACAACTCCAATATGATAAAATATCCATTCTTTTAAAGGAAATGTTATCCTGGAGTTAAGTAGGTGAGGGCCTTTCACTTGGTTTTTATATGTGAAGGTGTTCAGTTTAATTACTTTCTCACCTATCTCATTTGACCATCTGATTAGATCAGTAGATCTAAATACAAATAAAACAAAACAAAATACTCAAACTGCAACCATCAGTACCTCATGGTATTTTGCATCATTAATTTGAGCTTTCTTCATTGTGTCTTCAAGATGCACAGGGCCGTTGCTAAACCCAAAGTCATAGGACACATGTAGGTAACCATTGCGCATTTCCAGGCTGAAAAACATACTCTGTGGAGAAGACAAAAAGTTATAAGATGTGAGCGTCTGCTATTATGAAAGAGAAGGTTTAGCTGAATTTGAGAAATAACACTGTATACTTTATTATTGAAACTGTTTTCAGACTAAAGAAGTCTCATGATATTCTTATTATGAAATAAAAATCACAACTACATCCATATCAGCAGTTATGTCTCATTTATACACCGAAATTTTAATATTTATCTACAATTTAAAACAACTATCTTCTATTGTTTTTCATTTACTTTGTGAATTAATGAAATTTAAAATTTACCTTATTGACCTTTAACAATCTTGAAAACAGAGTATTATAGACCATATGTATTCAAACTGCCCTTTTTTAAGGCAACATTTCAAAGTTATAACAGGCCAATAGATGTGATTACATTTCACTTTAAGAGCAAAATTGGTAACATTGAAAAAGAATTCCAAGGTATGCTGAAAAGAATCTTAGAAAATTATCAGCAAATATGGACCTAAGAAAAAGAGGGCCATTCCTGTGTTATTTTGAAACACTGGAGTTACGTAGATAAATACGGAATTATTATGCGCTTGGACCATGTGATATTCAAGAACCAAAGTAATTCTGTAACACTCAAGTAATTTACTGGTCAGGCTTGCTTGTTTTAGAAGATAGTTCATAGACACAAGAATTCAATGGATTTTCGGGACTTCCCTGATGGTCCGGTGGTTAAGACTCTGCACTTCCAATGCACGGGGGTGCGGGTTTGATACGTGGTCAGGGAGCTAAGATCCCACATGCCTCTCAGCCAAAAAACCAAAACATAAAAACAGAAGCAATATTGTAACAAATTCAATAAAGACTGAAAAAAAAAGAAGAATTCAATGGATTTGAAAAATAAAGTATTATGGAAAGTCCCTATTTCACAGAAAGTGATCTTTTGGGCAGAATTTATATACTCTTGCGAATGTGGAACAAAACGCACTGAGGTATAGAAAGAAAATATTTCAACTTCTATTTATACTCATTTTAAAACTCTAAAATAGAGAAAGAAGCTAACTTTTAATATTTAATACGTGGATTGACTCTGGGCCTTCATTTTGTCCTTTGGATGGATTTTCATGGGATTTAGATTCACACAGTATGTGAGGCTTTGAGAATGAAGTTCCACACTTGAAGGCAGGCCATGGCCCCCCCACTCATTTCTTTGTGTTTAGCCTATTGCAATTATTGACGTTTATGTGTGCCTGGTTACATGGATTTATGAGTGAGGTCACTTAATAATAGACTATTTACAGTAATTTTCTACTGAGATACAGTGATGTGAAAATATTTTGAGACATGTAGATGTTTGCAGATTATTTCCTGTAAGTTACTAAAAAGGCTGTTAAGTTTCAAGAGGGTTACACATTTTCCTTATAAAATGAATTATTCTAAATTTATTGACCTTTACTTGTGATGACAAATGTCTTTTAGTAGTATAAAACCTACTAGCTACTAAAAAAAAACCATACTTGATCTGTAATTTCAAGGTAGGGGCATTGTAACAATGGATGAGAAACTATTTTGGCAGGGAAGAAAGTTGTACTCTAGAGAGATGGTTTTTTTTAAAAAAATTATGTATGTATGTATGTATGTATGTATGTATGTATTTATTTATGGCTGCATTGGGTCTTGGTTGCTGCACGCGGGCTTTCTCTAGTTGTGGCAAGCGGGAGCTGCTCTTCATTGCAGTGCGTGGGCTTCTCATTGCGGTGGCTTCTCTTGTTGTGGAGTACGGGCTCTAGGTGCACGGGCTTCAGTAGTTGTGGCACATGGGCTCAGCAGTTGTGGCTTGCGGGCTCTAGAGCACAGGCTCAGTAGTTGTAGTGCATGGGCTTAGCTGCTCCGCGGCATGTGGGATCTTCCCGGACCAGGGCTCGAACCCACATCCCCTGCATTGGCAGGCGGATTCTTAACCACTGTGCCACCAGGGAAGCCCTGGGGAGATGGTTTTTAAAAAATGTATATGGAAAAGTTTTCTATTGGTAAGTAAATTTGTTGATGAAAAGAATGTAAGTATACTACCATAAAAACTCTCATATCTGCACTATTAAAACATTTCTGGAAAGAAATTTCTAACCTGTTTAAAAGTCTTTCAAATGAAGATTTTTAACGGTCTTGAATTCCTTTGTTAAAGTTTACAAAATGATACGATATCTGATTACCTTGCAAGAACGGACATCAGGAAAGATGAAAATCTGCCAGCTGAATTTCAAAGACAAATTTTGCCAACTGGTGAATGAGACTGAATAACCGTACCATGATTTAGTAAGTACAGCTAATCATATATTTCCTACATTTTTATTTATATGAGGTATCTTGCCTAGTTATGATAGCCAATAGAACTTAGTATTGAAATAAACTGGACTCAGGACAAAACTTGTATCACAATGCGTTTAATGAGACTTTCAAAAATACTTAAGCATGTTTAATTACACTGTTCTCACTAACACTGCCATTAATAATTCTTGTATCATTAGCAAAATAAAATTAATTTTATTTTACTTCATCTTTATTTTAAAATTGTATTTATTTTTATTCAGTTTTTATATAAATTATCTTTTTCCTAGTTTTGAATATTATATTCATATGTAGTATATGTATATCATTAATAAATAAAGAGATGTATGTGTGTGTGTATATATATAAATATACACACACACACACACACACACACACACACATTAAGCATGCAAACTTCTTTTTAACTGATTAGGGCATATGATTTAAAAAGTCAGTGCTAAATTTCTGTAGACACATGCTCGCCTAGATCTTGGTGCTGATTTTCCTTAAAGTTCTCTTAGTTTATTAAAGGGGTTATATTTAATATACATCCAAAAACGTACTGCAGGGAAATGCATCTCATGGCTGCTTTTACTTACTGCTGACATCATTTCCCTGAAGGAAAAAAACCCAATTTTGCTTTCTAAGCTAAAACTTCAGTTTGATGGCATGACACACTCAACCTGGGAAGGTTCCTAGAAACATGCACAGCAGAAAGTAAAGGCAATAAGGGAGAAGATGTAGGATTTTTATTTTTACTCACTCCATTGACCATCAGGAGCACAAGGCCGTTGTCAGCTGGTGTTCTAACTTCTATGTCAAAGCGAGTCACCTGACCGAATTTCCCTCTCCTTGTGATATCCCTCACCACGGCATAACTAGAACCATCGAAAAAATAGCTGGCAGCCCGACTCTGAGTAAAGGCCAGTTTATCTCTGAAATAAAAATACAAGGATCATATGAATATGACAGCTTCTGTTATGCTTTTCAAATGAGGCCCTTTTAACCCATTCTCACGACATTTTTCATGGACCTTAATAGCATTTAAATGAAGTCCTGATGTCTGCATGGGAGACACAAAGAAGCATTTAAACAAATTGTTTGTAATGGATTTTTTTTCTCTACCCTATGTGCTAAGATAACAGAAGGTTCCAGTGAGACTCCAGTCTCTGGAATCTGAAACCAAAGCTGCAAACAAGTAGTTTAACTTTTAATAATAGTGCATGCTCATTATGGTAGAGAAGAACTGAAAAGTTGTGTGCAGGCATGACTATTATGCAGTTTCAAAACTGGTTTCCCCCCAAAAAAGATTGAAAACCTGAATATTTACCCACACTTGTCTCATCTGCAGCTCTTGCATGGCTATCAAATTTTTAGTACTCTTAACACGTTCTTACCTGGCACAGGGCACTGATTTGGAGGGATCCATATTATAGATGTGCTTAAAGTTGTACAAGCTGATCACATCATTGTTCAAAGTGGCCAATTCCAGGCAGCCAACGAAGCCAGGCAGGTTTAAGCTGGCAGGGAGCTGTGAAACAAGGTGAAGTCAACTGTGCCATGACCACATCTCATCCAGTCCACACAGATCAGGCAGTGAGACAACAGTAGGTCAAGGGGACCTTCCCACTGATAGAAATATCTTCCTAGACCTGAGTTTGTGTCTATTCTATGCTAAACCATCTAGAATAACGAAGATTTTTCAGTTGTCCATATCTTAGCAGAGAGGGTGGGGTTTATTGAGCATATAATATGTGCCAGTCACACAACTGACTGTGGATTCATGACCAAAGTCAATCCTTACACCAGCTCTGTGAGGTAGGTATTCCTGTCCTCACATAAAGAGAGGGAAAGTAATTCTCAGAGAGGTTCACTAATGTGCCTCTCACTAGTGAGTAACAGTTCTGCAACTGAAATCCTGGATCAACTCCCTGTCTTCCTGGGCCTTTCCTGTATCTGCCCTTCAACAGGTCTCATCTCCCCTCCTAGACCCCACCCCCTCCCTCATCCTAGGTATTTCATTTCATGCCTGTATATTAGCTGAGATAACGGAATTTTTGAAACTGTCGTCTGTAAACCTGAAGACTAGCTATAAACCCACAAGGTACAGACATTCCTGCAGTAGGTAGGGGTAATTAATTACATATGCATGTATCAGAATGAAATAAATTGATATTCAAGTGTTAGATATAGCTTGAAAGTATTTGACACTATGAAAATGTGGGTAGCACAGACCAGATTTAAGCAGCAGATTTATAGATCCTAATTCAGAATTCTACCACCCACTGAGCTAAACTCTTTTTTTTAAGATATTAAGGTTTCCATCCAAGCGCTGAATCACTGTAGGCTTTATGGACTTCTAAAAACAATCACTATAGATTTGCAATAAGTCAAAATATAGCTGGATAGCTCACCTTGAAGTTTGAAGGCACGCCACCAACATAAAACACGGTGTCCTCAGGATCCAGATCCAGCAAGGAGTCATCTCCCGCAAATTCCCCCTTTTTAATAAACTTTTCTTCTGCGGTGCTACTTAGACTTGGGACTGTTAAAAACACCTTTCCGTGTTTTCCTACCCTGTTCAGATAAAGAATTTTCACTCTTTATTAGCCAGATAATTTGTAGAAAATATGTGTTTTTTTTTTTTGTGATACATGGGCCTCTCACTGTTGTGGCCTCTCCCGTTGCGGAGCACAGGCTCCGGATGCGCAGGCTCAGCGGCCATGGCTCACGGGCCCAGCCGCTCCGCGGCATGTGGGATCTTCCCGGACCGGGGCATGAACCCGTGTCCCCTGCATTGGCAGGCGGACTCTCAACCACTGAGCCACCAGGGAAGCCCGAAAATATGTTTGTTTGTTTTTTTAAATGTCAAAATGTGAATGTCCCTTCATCACAGAATTGGTGATTTGATTTTGTCACTTTCATAAGCATTTATATAATGTCAACAATCAAAGGGAAAGGGAAAAAAAGACATTCCATCTTGGAATCAATTCATGGATTGGCCAGATTAAAAAAATCTAATAATCAGATTGCTCTTTAGAAGTGATGACTATTCTTTCTAATTTTTTGTTTTCCACTAAGGTATTTGTGAAGGAGTACAGGAATAATGGAAGAAAGAGGAGCAACATCCATAGAAAGACTGTGTGTGTGTGTGTGTGTGTGTGTGTGTGCGTGCGTGCGTGCGTGCATGCGTGAGTGCATTCAATAGATTTTTTATGAAATTTGCAGATGAGCCCTGTGTCACGGATTCACTTTACCTTTCAATCTTGACAATGCTGAAGTAAGCAGGCCAGGAACTGACAGGCTTGGAGTCCAGGGGAATCTCTACATCCTTAGTTCCCAAATTATAAACGTACACCAGGTTATCATTTTTGATTGCAAGACCCATGTACTCTTTTTTGGCCTGAAATGTCAAGAAGTCTCTTAAATAAAATCCATATGAATGAATGTCATCTTTCGTTCTCATTTCTTTAAAAGACAATTAGCAATCCAGATGCTTGGCTGTATATAAGGCAAGTCTGGCTTGAATTATTACCAAAGTGCCCATTAGACTGGGCAGCGCCTCGTTCTTTGCAGCCTCCCTGTGGCTGCATCAGTGTGCTGCCCCTCCCCCCGATCCCTCCATGCCTGTCCAAATATACCTTGGGCAGGAAGGCAAGCAACTGTGGGCTTGTGGACATTTGATGGCTGTCAGGAGTGTGCTAACCTTGTTTGGTTAATCTGGGGATATAATGCAGCCTGGCAATACCGATTGCTATGCACCTTCAAAGCAGGGTTCAGCATTAAACATAATAGGCCTCTGTACTCTGGGTGTCTTTGAAATGCTGCATTCAGACTCCTCAGAGTTAGCAGTGTGAGGCCGATATGAAGAAACCACAGAAATATCCCACACAGAGAAGAAATGACTTGTCCTAAAGTCACTACTTTAGTCTTGCCCTTAAAATGGTCTATAACTTTTGAGGTGCTAGAATAGAAATTTTGTTTATTTGCACAGGTAGCTTTGTTTTAAGGCAAGAGAAAAAGCACTTATCTTTCCTTTCAACATTATTCCATCATTTACAACCACATGCTCTTACGTTTTTGCTTCCGAGGTATAGGACGAACTGATCTGCAGTCCCACCCAGCTCTGGTTGCTTCACAGGAGGAGGCTTCATGTACAGGCTCAGGGACGTAAAGGTCTTTAAGTCATCCATTCTGGCTTTGGGATGCACTTCGACTGCCGACTGACCATCAAACATCATGGAGACTTGGATCTGGAGTTACAAAATTATTCCATTAAAAGTACCCCGCAGAAATGGGCATAGTGCTTTCCCATGGTTCTCAATGGGCTTCCCTCATTCCTTATGAGGTCTCTGAGCTTTACCCGTGACCTCCAAGCCTTTGTTTACTTATGTCCTCAACTTGTTGGAGAAAGGATTTAAGGAAGATAATACAGTTTAAATTTAAAGTGAGGTGAAAGAAAGCAGAACAAAAAGGTGACAAAGTAGGTCTAAGAATGAGGATAAATATGCATTCCACAATGAACTACATATTTGGTTAAGGTGAACTAAACAGCTTGAAGGGATACTTGGTCAGTTATACAATTCACAAGGCCCATAAAATTAACAACTAATTGATCAGGAGAATAATAACTAATCTTGGGTACTAATATAGCTAGGACCTTTTCCCTAGGGTCTTCAAAAGAGGAGCGTGGGGTGAGGCTGTGAGCAATATCCTTGATCATGTCTGGACAGTTGGGAGGGGTCTAGAGGCCAGCTTTGAAGTCTTAGATGGGGTCTTAAAACCTGGCTCTGCCACTTACTAGCTATGGAACCATGCGCAAATCACTTAACCTGTAGTTTCCTCATCTGTAAAATGAGGACAATAAATTTGTTATGAGAATGAAACCAGATGATAACTGTAAAGTGTTTTCCAGTGCCTGGCTTTATCATTATAATAACTGTAGTGATGAGTTCATTAAGATGTTTCTTATAATGATCCTTAGAAAGGCATCACAACAAAGCAGGATTTAGTAAATACATTTCTAAGAGGCCCAATATAACGTGCTGAACTGGTCTGATTCGAGGTGATTTTCAGAGTATTAATAAGTAGGTGGACTGTGTATATTCATGTCTATGCAAATATTTATGAATAAGTAGATGTATTACATAACTGAATAATATTAATTTGATTAATACTGATGGTCAGTGAGTTCAAGATTATATTTCCAAGTGCCTAGAGTGCAGCTGTCTTATGTTGCCAGTTGAGTAAAGCACAATAAATCTTAATGAACAATCAAGCAGTGTATGGGATTAAAGTTCCTTTGTAAAAACTGAGAGTTTGAAAAAGATGTATATATGCATAGAAAACATCTCCCTTTGGGGAGCTGTGTGGGCCCCAAAGGCATTGCCAAGACTCTCTTCAGAAAATGGTTTCAGGTGATTAAGGCCCCCAAATTCTACCCCATAGAAATAAAACTACCAGAAGGCATTCACAGAAACCTAGCATTAGAAATGCCACTTCTTGACAATAAATCTTTTTTGAAATGTTCTTCAAGGTATCTAAAAAAGGTGATTTGTGGGGTGGGACCAATTATCATATATCATTTAAAAGTTGGGGGCTTCCCTGGTGGCGCAGTGGTTGAGAGTTCGCCTGCCGATGCAGGGGACACGGGTTCGTGCCCCGGTCCGGGAAGATCCCACATGCCGCGGAGCAGCTGGGCCTGTGAGCCATGGCTGCTGAGCCTGTGCGTTCGGAGCCTGTGCTCCGCAACGGGAGAGGCCACAACAGTGAGAGGCCCGCATACCGCAAAAAAGAAAAAAAAAAAAAAGTTGGGTATATTTACCAATAATAATTTCCTTCATTACAAAATAGTTGATTTCCAGTTCTTAATTCTGTCAGTAATTAGGACCAACAGTCTGTTCAGGCTGACTCTCAATTGAAAAAATAAAACCATGTAATTTGGTTGTAAAAAATAATGCTGGTCTATAAATTAATAAAAAAAAAATTAGAAAGGGGGCCAAGAACAAGCCATGTTTTGCCACACTGAAAATGTTAATTGCTGTGTCAGGATATTTCCCGTCAATGCCAGCACTAGTTATGGTGTTGTGTTGCTTCTGTATAGCATCTCAGGATGAGGTCTTTGTTGAAATTGTTCCGTTTAGCTGCTATGTGTTAAGCCTGTAGAGAGGTCAGTAAAAGCTTCATATCATCTATGTTGCACTAGAGAATTCTTTGAAGAGGTAGATGAGCAAGATTATTCCATATAGTAACTGCACAAAGACAGCTGTTAGGATAATGAATAATAATAATAATAAAAAAATTGAGTCTTTTAGTGGGGTTAGCTTTCCTTGATTCCTTTTGCTCTACGAGCTTTGTTGACTAGGTTAAAAGTGTGCTTCTTAATCTTGGTTACACATTAGAATCACTGAGGAGCTTCAAAAAAATACAGGTTCTGAGCCCTTCCTCTAGAGAGCATGAGTATTGCTTTCAGGTTGGGACCAGGAATTGGTTTGGTTTTCAAAGCTCCTTATGTGATTCTAATGAACGGATGGAGCTGAGAGCTACCAAGTTGGATAATATAGTAGAAAGTTTCCAGCTCTGGAAGCTGCCCAAGGAGCCTGAGCTCAGCCTCACGCTATCATTATCACCCAGTGACTGATGACGACTCCTTTCACTGGTTACCTTGCTGGCAACGCTTCTGGTCTGAGCAATGAGCTCTCGGATCCTCTGGATACTGGC